>NC_060272.1:2666226-2690442 GCF_021613505.1 Equus quagga
GGGTGACCAGGGGGTGTCTGGCCTCCTCACGGGGTGATCACAGGGTGTCTGGCCTCCTCACGGGGCTGTAGGACTCGGGCTGGTGGAGAGCAAATGTGGAAGGTCCGCCCTGGTGACACCCACTGCAGTGGGGGCCGAGGGAGCAGGTAGGCATCACCAGGGCCCTGGATGCAGAAGAGCCACAAGGAGCCCCGTCATGGGGACAGAAAGGGAGCCGGCCACCGAGCTCCGGGAGGCCAAGAGCAGGTGTTCACTGACTGGCTGGGCATATCCACCACGGCCAACGAGAGCCAGAGCCCGCCACGGGCCAGGCACGGGGCGACGCAGGCTGAGGTGGACAAGTGCTCTGCTGGAACTGGGCTGTCCTGGGTGGGGGCCAGGGGACCCAGGAGTGGGATGGACCGAGGGGTTCTGTGGAGTCTGTAACAATAAGCTAAAGAACAGAACAGTTTCTTTTGGAAAAACCCAGAACCCAGGACGGCGACAACCCCTCAGAAGAGAAACTCGTGCAGGACACAGGCTCCACGACCAACAGCAGGGACGCAGCCCCACCACCTCCCTCGCGGATGGGTGGCCAGCTTGCTCTTCCACAAGTTCCCTCCGCTTCTGTCCGACAACACCGATTTTTGCTACAAAGAGACTTCACAGGTCAGCTCTAGGCCCGTTTCTTACTTCTGAGTTCTCCCGCGATCTCAGCAACAGACTCGGCAGAGAAGTCTGACTCCTCACACCCGAACTCGGCCCACAGGGGCACCACGGTGGGCGCTCGGGCTCTGAAGGGGCACGTCGGAAGACGGACACACGTCACTCAAACAGCACCAGAATAACAGCGCGGGGCAGCATGCCCCCACCCTCACCCCAAAGCGGCCGAGTTAGCAGCTGACGCATCCCTTGAAATTAGCTTCTTGGACCGTGTAAAGCTCAGTGAAGAGGAAGGGAGGATGGGCCAGCATGGGCGGGAAAGAAGACAGGTGTTCCAAAGCGTGCGGGTCCCCCGGCCGGACTCTACCCAGAGGAGGGGGCGAGCTCATCACTCACGCTCTGATCCAAACTAATGACCTACTCCTTCAACACGTAAAGAGCTACAAGTTGTTTGTCCTCACTGGGGGGACGATGATAAACTTTCTTTAAAACACAATGTGGGGGGCCGGCCGCATGGCCGAGTGGTTAAGTTCGCATGCTCCGCTTTGGCAGCCCAGTGTTTTGGTGGTTTGGATCCTGGGTGCGGACATGGCACCACTGGTCAGGCCACGCTGAGGCGGCGTCCCACGTGCCACAACTAGAAGGACCCACAACTAAAAATACACAACTATGTACTGGGGGCTTTGGGGAGAAAAGCGAAAAATAAAATCTTTAAAAAACAAACATGATGTGTTTATATTCTTGTAAGCAACTTCGTCTGTTTATCCTTCTGTCCATCCAGCCATCCAGCCATGCCCCCTCCTGCACCCACCCTCATCCCCCCATCCGTCCACCCAGGATGAGAAACAGTGTGTTGCTCAAGGTCAGTGAGTGGAGAACGTGGCCACAGATCGAAAGATCCTTCTCCCGCTTCTGCTTCTGCTCCTTGCCCACCACCACCGGCATCACCTGAGAACTTAAAATGCAAATTCTCAGGTCCTGCCTCAGACTCCCTGAATCGGAAACTCCGGGGGGGAGGTGCCCAGGAACCTGTGACCATTCCTTCCAGATGATTCTCATGCTCGGTCCAGGACCACTGTTCCTCCGCATTCGGCAGATGCTTAAATGGACTAGATGCAATCACATTTCTCCCCCAAATGTTCCTTACTTTTTAACCAATTACTGCAAATCTAAAGAGAAAACAGAAATAAAAATGCTGGAAAAGGAGCCCTGCCACAGAGGGGGAGAGCTTTAGCCGCTGGACGTGCTCCTGGCCTCGTGATTAAAAATCAGGTTCAGGAGTCTACATCGTTTCCATCCTCAAGGTCAAGAGACAGACTCGCAGATGGTCTGGGCAGCCAGCTTTATCTCCTTCACCTGCAGACTAACCAGAGAGTGAATGTTCTGGACGAGTGGAAGCAACACAGCGATCGGAAGTTAAAGTAAGGCAGCAGCCTGTGGGGACCAGATGAAGACAAAGTGCCTATTGGTTCAGGGCGGAGCCACGAGCGTCCAGCCCTGTGCAGCTGAAAGAGCTACGAAGGCCTGGGAAAGGTCACTGGCCCCACCCTCAGCTCTGACTCGTCCTGAAGGGATCAGGCCCCCTGCCCTGAATCTCTACGTCTGGTGCCAGCAGCCCCCACGTGCCACTACTCCCAAATGACCCCGGAGGCAAACAACTCTGTGACCTCCAGGTGGAAGCCGGTCCTACAGACGGGGAATTCCCGTGAGGAAGCGTCGGGATTCAGACCTGAGTTGCTGAGGACGTCCACGTCAACCCACATCCCCGTCCCCACAGGAGAACATGCAACATGCCCTTCGCTCGGCGGATGGCACGGTGTCAACATCACATGACGCACAGCCCGACAGCCGCATCGTGTCACAGGCTCCCTGCAGCCGTACCTCCCACGTAGCGACAGGGAAAGGGGCCTGTGCTGAAGGGGAGGCCGTGTGGATGGAGGATGCAGGGTCCTCTCTCCTGACCAAAGGACACAGGGTGTTCCTAACACAGGCATCTCCTGGCTGGGATTTCAGAGTCTGGCTGAAAACTGCAACTGTCAGCAGCACAGATGTGTCAAAGGACGCGGTCTGAGAGTCACTGCTCGGAACAAGGTCAACACGAGGGCCTGGCTTGCAGTGCAATGCACCGAGCGGTCAGTGTCACCTGAGCCTCACAGGGAGCCTCTCACCATTCAAAATGCTCGTGCATCTTCGGGAGCCGGTGAAGAAGGCCCCGTGCCCGAGGCTAGGGAATGACGTCACTCTGGAACAGCTCCCGCTCAGTAATTCTGACTCAAGGCCAAACACAGAGGCGGGCCCTCCCTCCAGGGCAAGTCCGCAGCCCTGCAGATCTGCGGCGGGTCCACCTGCCCTTCGCCTCAGCCACACGCTGAATCCTAACAAGCAAAACTGACTTGAGTCTCAGAAACCGGGAGCCGCCTTTCCAAGAACAGGGGGCCAGATGGCACAAAATGGCTTTGCTTTCTCTTGACTCATTTGCAATAAATCCAGTAGCTTTGATCACGAAAATCACCGTTAAAAACCGAATGTCTCCGAAGCCTTGGCTGGACCCTCACACACAACAATGTTGGTACGGATTTAACCGTTCCTTTGCTCTCCAAATCCACCGGGGTCTCCCACTCCCGAGGCAGAGAGAGGACAGCACACCGCAGCCTCACGGACAAATCTCCTGTCCCGGACAAGGGGCACCCGCACACCACATACGTGCCGCGATATCGGGCAAAGGCTGGCAACTTACGTTTAAGGATTTATGATTATTTCCTCTTCATTTCAAGGAAAACTAGTTAACGCCAACCATTTCCCTCCGGACAGCGCAGCATGAAGACTCATGTGACGGACTGAAAGCCGGCAGCTGGTCACCGCCAGCTCAGCGATTTCTCAAACCTAAACGAATCCATCCAAACCGCTCCTCAAGCTCATTTTAAGTAATCTTTTAATTAACAGGGAGAATGAACAGCCAATTATCCATTCTTCCAGTCTTTCCCCAGACCATTTTCAAACATTCGACTTAGGTTTAAATTATTTTTGGTGGAGAAAACAATCACCTGATTAATCTGTATTTTTCCTCCTCAAAATGACCTTCTGATAGCACCCCCAGCCGTACACCAGGCTCTAAAAGCCCTGGGCTCGAGATGATTTTCAGCCCACCAAAATTTATGCTTCCTCCATCGCTACTGCTGCAGATGCAACCGAAACGCAGGCTGAAGGAGCAGATTTCAGATCGGGCTCCAGGCACCCACCTGGGTTCCGGGAAAGCCTGTCACCATCTGCGATGATTCTAACTATCCACAGCAGAACAAAATCAGGCCGCCAGTCCTCGGAACCCAGCTGCCGGACGAATGCCCATCACACCTGCTCTTTCCTGTTACCACTGCTAGGAAAAAAAATGAAGGCTGCTATACGAAAATCAGACGCATTTCCCCACGATTCAGCACGCGATGCCAAGCTAAAGAACATATAATTCAAGGCCAGCAGCTCCTCCTACCCGTGCGCGCGGAAACCGCATTTAATCTCTGCACCATTTCTTCCAGGGCCATCTCTTCATTTCTCAGCCAAAACCTCATCCTCCGGCAGAAGAGGACGGTGCTCCGCGGCTGGTCTCTGCGCCAGAGGCGCCCGCTGGGTGGGGCAGGGCGAGTGGGGAGGGGGCGCGCGGCGAGCCGGCCTGAGCGCCTCCCTTCCCGGGATTGGTCCCGAGTCCCACCGAGGGGCGCGCCCTGCGCAGGAGGGGGCTGCTCGGCGGAAGCGGAAGCGGCGCGCGCCCCGCGTGTCCGCCACCTGGACGCCCTGGGTGTGCAGCCCCGGGGTCACCTGGAACTCGTGTGTGCACCTCCGCGGCCACCAGGGAGCTGCGCGTGTGCACCCCCGAGGTCACCTGGGAGCTGCGCCTGTGCACCCCCGCGGCCACCAGGGACCCCGCGTGTGCCCCCGCCGATCGCCTGACAGTCCCGCGTGTGCACCCGCGGGGACCCGGGCCGGCAGCGCTCCCCGCGCAGAGGCGAGGCCCGGCGCACCCCTCTGGCCCCGGGTCTCCGTGCCCTTCGGTGGAGGAGGGGAGAGGTGTGGGGCGCGAGCGGAACCTGCCCGCCCCCCTTACCTCCGGCCGCCCCTGGGCAGGTGCAGAGGCCGCAGCAGCCCGGCGCGCCCTCCCCGCGCCGCCGCATGCCGCCCGCGCCGCCCCAGGTCGTGGGTCCGAGGGTCGGCGGTGGATCCGGGGGTGGCCAGGGTGGACCCGCTGCTCCTGGTAGCGGCGCCGCCCGCCGGAGGACGCAGGGGCGGTGGGGAAGCCGCGCTGCAGGCTCGGGCCCTCAGGCCTGGCCCGGGTTGGCACAGAGCCACCCGGTGCATCCTACACCTCGGCGCCCTGCGTGTGCCAGGCATGCGTGTGCACGGCTGTGGCCGCCACATCCCGAGGGCGTGCAAGGACGCACTGGGCCCTGGAGGGGCCTCTCCTTCCCAGGGGGATTGCCTGCTTTTGTGGCTGGCATTACAGGCAGCACGTCCATGCTGACAGAAGGAGCCTTTCGGGAAGAAGGGCCCATTTCCGTAAGTGGTTTGGGGAATTTGAGCACGGAGCGGCTGAGGTTCAAGCTCAGGTCAATAGGACCGACCTGTGTGCCAGCATCTCTGGTGTGACTGCCAGGAACTGGGCTGGGCCCAAGGGGTAAAAAGATGGAGGTGACACGGCACTTGCCTGCAGAGAACTCATGGATCTGGGGGCAAGAAAGATCTGGAAGCACATACTTGCAACGTGGAACGAATGTTGCACACGTGATAAGCACACGTGGAAAGTTGGGGTGAGACAAAGAAATTGCTGGTTTGTTTTTTTAACATCAAAACCATTGACTATCAGCAGCTTCATACAGGTGGAGGTAGAGCCCAGTGAAGGGAGGGGTTGGCGCAGGGCAGATGGGGAGCCTCTCCCTGCGGACAAGGGTCCAGGGCTGCCCGGCGCCAGCTGTGCCTGCGGCCCCCTCCCCCTCACGACCACCTGCCTGCGACTTCAGAAGGCCAGGCACCTGGCAGAGTGTCCAGAAACGCAGCCGCTCCCCCCAAAGTGAAGTGGGCGCCTCCACCTTCCTGTGGCTCCAGAGGCAACAGCGCCCACCCTGGTCCTCAGCCAAAGCCAGCCCGGCCGCACTCCCTCAGGCCTCCGACACAGCGGACGGGACATCCCTCTCCCGGCACCTTGGCCTCCTCCTCATGCCCGCGTCCCCCTCTGGCACATGGGTCTACACAGGCGGCGCTCACACTTGAGGTGCAGGAGTTCCCTGCCCCACCCCACCGCCCCCGCTGAGGGCCCACTCACCCTAGACGGCAAGGTCACCCAGGGTTTCCCACCCCGCCGGTCTGTGGGCCCAGGCGCGGGCATCTCTAACCACTCAGGCGACGCCGACACAGCTGGTCCACACTAGAATGCTGCGAGTCGCTCCCGTCTACACCAACAGCAAACAGAGAAACAGCGAGACTTCGTGCCCCTCCTGCTCTCGCTGACCGGTTTCCCCCACCGGGCGAATGTTCCCACCCACACGCAGCTGCCTTCCTCAGCCTGTGCCGTCCGCTCCGTCCCCTGAAACCCTTCCGGCTGGTGCCACACCCGGGACCAAGCTGCTAACTTCAGGGTTGAGTCTGCCAGCCTCTGTGCTGGGTGCTGTGACGCGTCAACGTGGCCAGGCTCGGTGCCCAGGCGTCTGCTCAAACACCAGTGTGGGCGTCACTGTGAGGGTATTTTGTAGACCTGATTAACAAGTAAATCAGCAGACTGATTAAAGCAGATCACGCTCCCCAATGTGGTGGGCCTCATCCAATCAGTTGAGGGCCTTAAGAGAAAATGACTGCCCTCCCCCGAGGAGGTGACTTCCCACTCGAGCGATTCCTGGGGCTCCAGCCTGCAGCCTGCCCCACAGATTTCAGACTTACCAGCCCCAGAATCGTGTGAGCCCGGCCCTTAAAATAAATCTCCCCCTCCACCCCCTCTCTCTACCAAACCTTCGCTCTCTCCTTAAATTACGGCTCAGATGGTGCCGTCTTTGTACAAAGAGCATTTAACATCTGCCCGAGTATAACCATCACAGTGCTGCCCAGCATTTACTGAGGACTCACTGTCCCAGGGACTACCTCAGCCCCACACCTGTGTGAACTGACTCAACTTCACAAGGATCTAGGAGATAGATGGGCACTGCTTTTACCCTGTTCTACAGAATAAGGCACAGAGAGGCTCAGTGACTTGCCCAAGGTCACAAAGCTGGTAAGCGGCAGAGGCAGGATTCACACTCAGACGCCTACAAACACAGACCCAGAAAACAAGTGTTTGCTTCCAGGAAACATCGCGTCTCAGCTGGAATGTCACCCAAGTCTCCTACAGTTCAATAAGGGACAGTCAGTAAGGTCCCAAGCCCAACATTGCACGAACTCTTAGCCCGACTGTCTGTCACTGCCTCGCCCCTCCCAGCAAGGAGGAGCAGGGCAGGGACAGGGGTGCACAGGTGGGAAGGCGGGAGGTCACGTCACACCTGGACACCCTCATGTCCCCTTAGCAGCTGTTCTGGACAGCCGGCCCCGAGAGGTGAGAAATGAGAGTGTGCATCAGGTGCTGGAGCCCACCCTCCCGAGACCGGGGCTCCGGATGCTGCTGTGGAGGTCATGGGGACATGCAGGCAGGCCTTGGGGCGGCTGGACGCTGGCCCTGGAAGGCAAGGATGCACACTTTCCTGCTCTGCCTCATCCCCCAGCACAGGGGCCGCAGGAAAGCGGGGCTTGGAAACGGCCCTATGAAGAAAGCCCCAGCCACCCAGCATGGCCTGGCTCATGAGCCCTCGGGGAGCCGTGGACGCACCCCGACTCCCCACAACCGCTCCCTGGGCGCCGGGAGCCAGGCCCAGCTGGTTCCAGGGTGCCGCTGAGCAGGGCAGGCAGCTCCTGCCTCGTGGGGCTGACACTCCACAGGGGGCCGCCACGAACAGGGACAGGCAAGCTGAGGGAGGACGGGGAACAAGCTGGGGAGGGGCCAGGAAGACAGGAGAAAACAGGACACGGGACTTCTGTCCTCGCCATGGGGCCAGCCCACAACGCGGAGGACTTTGGAGACGCCACCATCCCAACACCAGAACACTTCTCAACCCAAGCCCGGCACCTTGCCTGGCTCCCGGACAACCTGGTTCCTCCGACCCTCCGGGCCCAGCAGCACCCCCACCTGGCCCACAGGATGAACCCCCCCGACCTGGGCACCCGGCAGCTACCTGTCCTCTAACCCACGGCCAAAGATGGGGACAGAGCATTCAGAAAACAACAGGCAGGACTGACCCGGAGCGGCTGACAGAGAGCCCCCTGCACACGGTCAGAACGGGCTAGACTGCTCGGCTATCAGCAGGGCCATGAGGTGATGTCACCTCACACCCGTCAGAACGGCTGTCATCAGGAAGACAAGCAATAGCAAGTATTGGCGAGGGTGTGGAGAAAAGGGAGCCGTCGTGCACTGCTGGTGGGAGTGCAGACTGGTGCAGCCACTGTGGAAAACAGCATGGAGGGTCCTCAGAAACTTAAAAACAGAAATACCCTCTGACCCAGCCATCCTAGCTCTGCATGTTTATCTGAAGGAATGAAATCAGGATCTCAAAGACACACCTGCACCCCCGTGTTCTCTGCGGTATTGTTCACAACAGCCAAGACATGGGAACAACTAGGTGCCCATCAATGGGTGAATGGACAAAGAAGATGCGGTTTATATACGCAATGGAGGATTATTCAGCCATAAAAAGCAGGAAATCCTGCCATTTGCAACAACATGGACGGACCTTGAGGGCCTTATGCCGAGTGAAATAAGTCAGACAGAGAAAGACAAACACTGTATGATTTCACTTATATGTGGATCTAAAAAAGTCCAAGTCACAGAAACTGAGTTGAGCGCTGGTTTCCAGGGGCTGGGGGTGGGGGAAGCGGGGGATGTTGCTCAA
This sequence comes from Equus quagga, assembly GCF_021613505.1. Classification (NCBI taxonomy): domain Eukaryota; kingdom Metazoa; phylum Chordata; class Mammalia; order Perissodactyla; family Equidae; genus Equus; species Equus quagga. Next base: position 2,674,821 of record NC_060272.1, read on the forward strand.
AGGGTATAACCTTCCAGCTAAAGGACGAGTCAGTTCCGGGATCTAACGTGCAGCCTAGCGACTGTGGCTGACAACATGGTATCGCGTACTAGAAAGTTGCCGAGAATTCTAAGAGGAAACGCAGTGGTCAGTGTTTGCCCCTTAGTGTCTGCAGCAGTTACAGCCAGCAGGACAGGGACGCATCCCTCACAATTTATTGGGGACTGTTTAAGGGAAACCTCACAAAGATCCCTCAGCAGGCCACAAAAGACCTCTAACCCGTTGGGACCTTCTGGAAGGACCCTAACTGGGAAATAAAACCCTCTTGAGTGTGAGTGACCCTGTCAGGTGGAGCGGGCAGGTGGGGCGTCACCTCGGAGCCATCCTTAGACGGGGCGAGCCCCTAACTCAGCCTCTGATCTGCTGGGGCCGTGGAAATGAGAACAGGAGGGGCCGCAGGGCCCCACAGCCATGCAGGACTGGGGTGGAGGACGGGGCAGGGCCGTGCCAGGCCTGGGGCCCCTGAGAGAACCGCAGGGCCAGCGCCTCCCTGTCCTACTCTCGGGGACCCCGAGCACTGGCTTCCTGGGTTCTACGTTTATTCTGAAGACGTCACCCGCCACCTCCTGGCCGTGCACCCTGAGCAGACTTTGGGGGCATCAGGCCTGCGTATCTCCTCATCTGCCAGACCAGCCTCCACATCAGAAAGATTTCACTCGGGAAAAACACTTGTTCAGGCGTAAAGCAGTGAATAATTGAAGGATCCAGTCCACACCCACATCGGAGCCTTAGTCAGTTCCGGCTGTAACAGAACACCACAGACAGGGCGCCCAGCAACAAGCGAAATTTACTGTCTCACAGCTCCAGGGGCTGGAGTCAGAGATCAAGGCCGGGTTCTGGCGAGGATCCCCTTTCCGGGGCCTTCTCTCTGTGTCCTCACGGGGGGAGGGCGAGGGGCTCTGTGGGCCTCTTTGATAAGGGTGCCAATCCCCTTCACGAGGGCTCCCCTCTCACCCCCTAGTCACGCCCCTGGGCCCCTCCTAACACCATCACGCCAGGCGTTAGGGTTCCAGCTCATGGGTTCTGGGGACCACACTCAGACACAGCGGTGCCTACATATTTCATTTTAATGACAGTAAAACAGCAACCTCAAATGGCTTCATTCTTTTGTTTTGTGACTTTAGGCTGTATTTTATATCAAACATCTGACAGACAAGAGCCTCAGAAGATTCTCCCACCTGGGCGCACCTGGAGAGCATCCGGCACAAAGACCCCTGCAGGGGCGCTGGGGGACCGGGCACTCCATCAAGGATGGGGGACGGGGAGCAAAGAGAAACTTAACATCTCCGGACGTTCATGACTGCACCCCAGAACAACCCGTCGGCCCTCGTCACTGTGCCCCAAAGACAGCGGCCCACAGGGGTCCCTGCCCGAGCTGTGCCACGGCTCGGATCAGAACAGGAGGGCCTGGGCACTCGAGCCTGAGGGAGACTGAGGAAGCCACTGTGGTGGGCGGAATGACGGCCCAAAGACGTCCAGGTCCCAGTCCTCAGACCTGTGCGTGAGCTACCGTGCGTGGACGGGGGCTTTGAAGACGTGGTCAGGTGGGGCTCTTGAGATGGGGAGAGCGTCCTGGGTGATCGGGGTGGGTCCAACGTATCAGGGCCCTCCTAGGAGCGGGGCAGGAGGGTCAGAGCCAGAGATGTGCTGATGGGAGCAGAGGTTGGAGCATGCAGGGCCCCGAGCCAAGGAAGGCAGACGCTCTAGAAGCTGGACAAGGGGGGAAATGGATTCTCCCAGAGCCTCTGGAAGGAACCAGCCCTGCCCACACCTGGTTCTGGAATTCAGACCTCCAGAGTTGTAGGGTAATAAGTGTGTGTGTTTAAGGCACTGTTTGAGGTCATTGTTAGGGTGGCAACAGGAAACCACGCTCACTAAAACCTGGAAGCCCCTTCTACAGAACTTGACCATCTGCCTCAGTCCAAGGTCCCCGTGAAGCCATCAGAATGACCAGGGAGCCAGGAGGCCCCACAGAAGGGCAGATGGCAGGCACGGGGGCAGCTCTGGACACAGGTTCCTCTTTCAAACCCCGAAGGGTCAGGAGTAGGAGCCGTTCTCTGTGCCTACAAATGAGTCTGCTGCCCGGACAGACTAAACAAGGTAAACACTTAAATCGTTCACCTCTCACCACGTAAATACCGTGACTCTTCAGAAGACCTAGGGGTCTGTGTGTCCATTCCTCACATTCTAAATCGGACTGTTGGGGGGGGGGGGGTTGGACCCGCGTCACGTGCATGCGTGTGAAGAGCACATTTGTTCCAACGAGGCGGCCGCAGCAGGTGGGCATCGCCGTGCCCGAGTGAGGGGTGTGAGCCGCAATGAGTTATGCATTTTCTAGATTTTGACATCCTCTTGCCAACAGATACCCCGCCTCTGTCTCTGTCTCTGGGAGACATCGGCTTTCATCGTGAGGAACAACTCAGGAGACAGATCGACCGAAACAGCGCAGAATGCCTCCAACAGCCAAGATTTAGGAAAACAAGACAGTTCCTTCGTAGTCTCTTGTTCCGTGTGCCTGCCTCAGAAGGAACACAGATGGGCAGACATGGCGGAGAGTCCGCGTGCTGCTCCCACATCACAGGAGCAAGAGGGGAGACTGTCGGGAGGTGATCCCAGCACAATTCGCAAGTCTTCCTAAGAGATGTTAGAGGAAAAGAGGCGTCGATGTGTCTCGAAGAACAGAAGAGAGAAAAACAAAGCTTTGAAAATTACCTGGAACTTTATTTTATAGGATTCTCTAAGTTAACATTTATTAATAACTCCACCAGGTTGGAAGGCAACTGTAATTTATTTGGGATAAGACTGTCATTATGTGCTTAAGAGGCTTCTCCCAGGTGGCATGGAGGTCACAGATGGCCTGAGTCCTGCCTGGCGGCCAGCCTCCTTCCTGTCTGGACAGAGGGCTGAGGTCTGCCCGCCCTCTCGTCCAGGCTGCAGTTTTACAGCAGCTGCAGGATTCACAGCTTCGGTCTATCAGCAGCGGCAGGTGGAGAAGGTCATGAAGAAAGCTGCCACGGACCCCAGGTGCCCTGCGAGCCCCAGAGGAGCAGAAACGGAGCCCACCCTGTGGGCGGCTCTGGCACGTCATCCATCGCACAAGTTGTGAAAGTGTAGAGGTACTGGTGGGTTTGGGAAAAGAAGAGGCCCACGGGCAGTGAGAGCAGGAAGGAGCACAGTGTCTGTGCCCCTCAGATGGAGAAGGAAGGGTGAGGAATCTAAGGGAAACGGGAGGTGGGCACAGGACTGGGCCATGGGATGGTCAGCGTACATGTCAGCTCAGCAAGGCTCGAGTCCCATCTCCAGACCAACACTCACCCAGGGGCTGCTGTGGAGGGGTTTGTAGGTGTAGCTAATTGACTAGCGATCAGGACATGAAGGGAGGCAGATCACCCTCCATGATGTGGTGGGCCACGTCCCATCAGTTGAAGGCCTTAAGAGCAAAAATAGGTTTTCCTGAGGAAAAGGAATTCTGCCTCTAGACTGCAGCCTAGAAACCCTGCCTGAGCTCCTGGCCTGCAGATTTCAGACTCGCCAGGTCCTGTCATCGCATAAACCAATTCCTTGAAATAAACCACATACGGATATGTGATTTATGTCTGTATGTCTGCGACTGGCTGTGATTCCCTGAGAACCCTGACTGACATGGGCCTGGTCCTGAGAGGCCAGAAGGCTAAGGCTTCCTTAGCCAGTTCATGAGGCATCAAGGAAAGAGGAACAGATGAACAGACTGGTACCCCGGGAAGATGGGTGGCCATGGAGGGGAGACATGCGGACGTGTGGGGCACTTAAAGGGATTCAGAAGAGCTGAACGTTAGGAAAACTGTAACTGAGTCCTTTTGCTTATGTTTCCCCTTTGTGTATATGCAACTGATGATAAAACTCTGCTTTAACAAGTCAAAGAGGGCTCTTTAAGTAAAAAATTAAAACTCTAAGTGATAAGAAAAAACTGAATTCACTTTCTTTGAGTTGGCCAAGCATTATCCTAAATGACACGTAGATTCATCAGGTTCACTGAAATCGTGATTGGAGCAGACTGCCTGCGTTAGGACACACGAGATGGAAGACAGAAGGAAACGGCGAGAATCACAAGTCAGGGTGCCGTGGCCATAAAACCCATGAAAAAGATGCTCTAATAACAACGCACACACAGAAGCGCGCACCAGACACAAACCAGATTCTACTGCGTGGATAAAAAACAGAACAATGACAAAGATGAATTCAACCTGGAAACAGACGATTTTGTCCAGTCTCCAGTTAGAGGATGGGCGGCACGGACCGGACCCGAAGGTCATCGCTAGCCCTCCAGCCCTCATCCGCACAGCAAGATTCCACCAGACCTTCCAGACCCTAGCTCTCCACAGCTCTTCACTATGAGGCGGGCCTAACAGCACATAGCCCCCTACAGCTTGGAGACATCAAAGCTGGGTGCTACTGAGGAACGAATACAAGTGTTGACGCCATTTCTGAAAACACCACGTCCTTGAAGATCAGCACCAGGGACTCCTGGAAAGGCCCCCATGCCGGCTGGCCGCCCTCTGACAATACACGAATAGCACGGCTGGGGCTGCCGTCTCTGGGCAGCAGGAGCCCCCCTTGGGGGCCTCCTCCATGTGCGCAATTTCCTAAGGACTCTGCCACATTCAAGGGCAGGCACCCACCAGCCTTTGCTCTGCGTTTGCCTTCTCCAAGAGGTCGGCCTATAAATAAGGCTCTGAGCCCAACGTCACAGAGCTGTCTGTCCAGGGAGCATGAGAAAAGGGACAGGCAGGGAGGTGAGGAGATGCACAGACTCACTTCCAAAATGTACAGCAAAGGACGGTGAGACCAGAGCCTGTGGCTGTGAGCACAAAGGACGGGACCACATGGGAGCCGATAAAACCCAGGGACGTCATATAAATGCATGTAAAATTTGATAACCGAGCAGAAAAGCCCAATATTTAAGGAAAACCTCGTGCGTCGTGTGTCCTGTTTCCATGGACATATGCCTGCCCATGGTCAGATAAATGAAAGAGAGATTTTAGGCACAGCGCGCCCGGCTCTCCAGGAGACCTGGTCTGAAAGCCGGGCCTGGACACCCCTGGACCCAAGGCTTGCCCTGGGTGGCACCCTCCTCACTCCAACCACAGCACAAGCCGGCCACAGCCGTGTGCAGGCCGTGGGATGTGGGGCTTGGTCAGGCCGCCTCCGAGAGCAGACACAGGGGCCCAGAGACCAAGAGGGAGCTGCCCACCACCCTGGAGATGAGTGCCTGTCCGGTGCCCAGTTGTTGCCACCACGTGGGCCAAATGCCTGTAAACCATGCGCTCTGATCCAGCACTGCAGGTCACAACCATGCAAGTGTTCATCACACAGCCACTGGCCTCCCGAAAATGAGGCTTCAGAATGCAAACACACACAGTTCTGGAGAGGAGCAGGGCCTTCCAGGCCACCTGCCGTGCTGTCTGGCTCTAGGATGTGTCCCCTGCACAGAACACGCGCTGGCTGAAGATGCAGTGGCTTTGAAAAGGCAAAGCGCTCACAGCCGACCCAGGCTCTGACTTCTCAGATTCTGCTCATGCCTCTGAACGTGAGTCCGGGTTTTCAGTGCAGAACCGTGCGCCTCAGACCAGAGTGCACGGCTGCGGCTCCAGGGCGGGCGCACCGCACGGCACCATTAGCTCGGCCCGCACCACTCACAGGGCTTGTGTTTGGCTGTTTTGGTTTTTGGAAATCAGGCCTCCTGAGAAGTAGGAAAAATCAGTCAGTGCGCACGGCATCTGGACTTTATTCCTCCACTTCAAATGCTTTCTAAGAAACCAAATGAAACCGGAGAAAAACACACCGCTGGCCTTAAAGGGATCTGGCACGCATCTCTCTGGGACTCTGGAACATCTAAACTCAGTTCTGGCAACGGCATTGATTTTATTCCCCAAAGTGTCTGGGGATTTCCTGGACACGCGTATTTAAAGGCCCACACGGTCAGGATGTACACGGGGCTGCGCCCAGCAGCCAGCATCGATCCCGGGCCTTCAGGGCCACATTCACACAGTGTCGGAGCCTGGAAAGTGCTCTTTTCACGATGGAAATGCCACTCCAGCAGACTCTCCTTGTAAGATGGTTCAGAGTTTGGGCTCTAGGGTTCGAATCCCAGCTTGGCCGCTTTCTAGGAGGGTGAACTTGAAGAAGTTACTTAATTTTTCCTGCCTCAGTTTCCCCATCTGTAAAATAGGGATCACAAAGGACCGACATCATTGTTTGTTTGGACGATCAATACATGATTAGAACAGCATCCAGCACGCGGTAAGCATTCGATAAATACTAGCCAATGTTTCAATATTCAGAGAATCAGCCCGTGAAAGCCAGAATGGACCACGGCAAGAGTCCAAACCCCATCAGACCTGTTGACCATGCCCCCCGCATTTCAGGGTGTGTTGGTGACTTCCCAGTGTCTGCCCGACTTGGCCCTCCTCACTCCGGACCCGTGGACCCAGGATGGACACTTGAGGCTGCTCGTCTTGCTTTGCTGCAGGTTTCTTCGTCCAGTGCATCCTTGAGCCTCTGCCTCTGGGGCCCAGACCCTAGCCGCATCACCGTCCGTCCACCCCTGACTTCCGAGGCCCCGCGCCTGGCACTGGCTCGAGCAGGTCGCCGCATGGACGGCAGCGGGAAGGCACGGCACAGCATTGCTGTGAGTACCCCACGACTGCTTTTCTCCTTACAGAGCAACCAGCAAATATGAGCACCTGCTGTTTGCAAAGCAGTGTGCTCAACCTGCACAGCACAGCAGAAGCCCCGGAGTATGGGTCTCCTGATGCCTGGCACCCATTAAACCAGCGTCTCCGCGGAGCTCACTCCAAGGGGGCGTGCCAAGGAGAGGCTCAGCCCAAGGAGAACGGTCGTTGAGGGTCCGTGCGGCCCCTGTGGACGCCTCCGTCAGCGGGGTAAGGAGTTTCAATAGAAAGCGTAAAAAAGAAAAGTGGTTTCGCTAACATCTTTTTTTTCTTTTATTTTAATATTTCCTTTTTTACATAGGTTTACTGAGGTATAATTAACATACAAAGAACAGCCCCTATTTAATGTGCACTGTTTGCTGAGTCCAGACACACAGGAACACCGTGCAGCCCTGACCACGATCAAGGTCACATACCTAACCCCCGCCTCAAAAGACTGTGGTGTCCCCCCTTTTTTGTGGTAAGAACACTTCACATGAGATCTACCCCCAACACACATTTTTTAGTGTAGAGGACATTGCTCACTAAGGCACTATGTGTCCAGCAGATGTCTAGAACCTACTCATCTTGCACAGCTGAAACTTTACACCAAATGAACGTGTCCCCATCCCCTCCCGGCAGCCCCTGCAGCCACTGCCCTACTCACTGCTTCTGTCTGACTGCTAACCCTCTCAGAAGAGGGATCAGGTGTATTTGTCCCTCTCTGCCTGGCATGTCTTGCTCAGCGTGATCTCCTCCAGGTTCATCCACGTTATCAAAAATGGCAGGACTTCCTTCTTCTTTGAGGCTGGACATCTTAGCGAGGCCTTCAGGAGCTGGACACCAGCGTCAGAGTGTGGCTGATGGGGTGCCATGGTGTGTCCTCAGGGCTTTCGGGAAAGGGCCGCCCTCCTCGAGGTGGCAGTGGCCTTGGCCACCTGCCCACCTCTGGGAGGTGTCAGCTGGGGCAGGGAGGCGGGAGGCGGAGAGCGAGCTACCGGTAAGATGACCCGGAGCCTGGGCTGGCCCAAAGGAGTGGGGGAGGGGGGATTCAGCAACAATGCGTGGGCAGAGCTGGAGGATTTCATGCTTCTGCTGCCACCGTGTTTGAGGCCTGGGAAAACAGGTGGACAGAAACATAACACATGAGCCCGGCTTCAGGGCACCTGCAGTCCCCCTGGGTGACAAGACAGATGCAGAGAAAGCTCACTGAGGAGAGCAAACGCAGGCAACGACTTCACTCAGGCTTAGAAGGCCCGGCGACCACATGAGATTGTCAAATAAAATAGCATCAGGGAGCATCAGCGAGGAGTGCTCAAAGCAGACGTGGGTCCCGGGCTCGGGCAGCCGGCCTGTCCTGCTCTGCCTCTGCCTGTGTCGGTCCCAGCCCCCAGCTCCACTCGAGGCACCGGTCAGGGGGCACGGCTGACACCGGGTGTGGGCACAGCTGGAAGGCCTTGGCGGGGAAGGCCAAGAACCGGGATCATGGCCGCCCCTGCTGTTTGGGGCCCAGGTGGGCCAAGAGGGACATGCAGTGACAAACTGGACCAACCTCCCTCGGGGGACCACAGCAGGTAAGATCTGGGGGGGTCTGTCCTACCCCCACTTTCTGCCATTGAACTTTGCTCACGTCTCTGCAGAGGGAAACACCTGGGAAAGAGCGAACACGTCCTCCTCCGTCAGCTCCCACACCCCCCGTACAGGTTGAGGCTCCGTCCGCATCTGTGAGCGTCCACCTCCGCGTGACAGAAGCTGGAGGAGACAGACGCCAACGGTTGAAACTGCTGATTTCAGCGTCAGACGGCCAGCCCTTCACCACATTCCTCCAGGAAATCAGAGCTGCATAGGTACCTTCCAGTTCCCCAAAAACACATCGAATAAGGACCGATTCCAAAACGAGGCCCCCAGCGAAGGTGCCGTCACACTGGCCGCCCGCAGTGAGTGAGCAGCCGTGATTTCACCAAGGAGCGGCGCCCATGGCACAGCCCCGTGAGAGCAGCCCCTCAGATCCACGGTCACTGCACCTCCCAAGTATCCGCTGCTCTTCGTGAAAACAGAATCTGTCCCCAAAACGGGCATGTCGCTGGCACCCGCCTCCCTAGTGATCACGCCCAATGTCCCCTGTGCTCTCTGGCCAGTGGACTTGACGTCTAAGTGGAAAGGACACCGTTGATGGAGTGATAACTCCGGCGCCGTGGGACATGCGGTGTCGTCCCAGTTCTGACGCAGACTGCTCCAAAACAGTAAACACTGGAGAACGTGCCAATTTATAATTAGGAAGTTGGTTTATTGCTTTGTTTAGAAAATTAATAGTAATAAACCTGAATTTGACTTTATGGTACATTCTTAGACTCATCCCACCAAATATGCTTCCCAAACAATGCACAGAACACCAGAAAAGTTCAGGAGAGGGGAGGCACAGACGCTGGGGGCTCACTGGGCCCCGAGGATCAGAGCAGGCATGTGGGGCACTCGAGCATTTTGAAGAAAACGGAGCTTCCTCTCTCTTCTCCCTCGAGGGATGTGGTTACAGGAAAAGATGACGCAGCAAGTGCATCATGGCTGAGATCTCCCGAAAACAGAAACGAGGAACTGGGAGTGTGTGTGAACACCGCTGCCCCCACCAGCCGGGCCGCCAGGGCACGGGAACAGGGGGCCCGCTGGCTCCCGCTCACTTCCAGGCTCCAACTGAGGCTCCCAAAGCCAGAGGAAGCGATGCGAGCGGCGCAGAATCGCTCTGCTGCCTCCCACCTTCCTTCGCCCAGCGCCGACTATTCAAACACACATGATACAACGTTAGAAACGTCATTCATTCAAGCCTTGACTCAGGGGCAGTGTTTTCCAAGGCTGAACACCAAGGTCACTGAGACTGAGTCAACATAGCCCGACATCTCTTTAAACTCTTAGATCTGGACCCATAAACCCACAGCAAATATTTACTTTAAGCGAGTCAAGGTCACAGCTCGCAGGAAGGAAGCTCTTTTCCCTCCACTTCCCACCGCAAATCAGACTGGACGTGTCGGTGAAGCCCTCCCACATGCAGCAGGACGTGTGGACTCACTGGCCGTGAGGGCACAGGACTGCAGATTATCAGTGTCAGTGTTTACATCATTGTGGACTCACATGCAGTTACCAGAAATAGTCCACAGAAAGCCCGAGTACCCTATTCTCCAACAGTCACAACATACAAACTACAGTACGGTGTCAGCGCGGACACGGACACCGTGCAGTGGACACGCAACATTCCTTCGCCACGAGGATCGTGGCTCCCTTTTGTGGACACACCCACCTTCCTCCCACTCCCGCCCCCTCCGAACCCTGGCCACCAATAATCTGACCTTCGTTTTCATAACTTTGTCGTTTCCAGATTGTTCTATAAATGGAACCATATAGGACACAGCCTCTGGGATTGTCTTTTTCACTCAGTATAATGCTCTGCAGATTCACCCAGCCTGTCCCGTGTACCGACAGTTTGTTCTTGTTGCTGAGTTGTCGGTGTCTGTGGTGTGGACTACAACTTTTTTTAACCAATTACCTGTTGAAGGACATCTGGGTTCTTCCCAGTTTGAGGCTATTATGAATAAAACTAATATAAACATTTATGTGCATGAATTTGTGTGACTATGTCTTCATTTCTCTGGGATGAATGCCCAGGGGTGCTGTTGCTGGGTCGAATGACAGCTGCGTGTTTTGTTTTAAACGAAGCTGGTACCTGGTTTCCGGGGCAGCCGCGATGTTTTACACCCACCTGCAGTGCCAGAGGGATCCGATTTCTCACTGCACTGCAGGCTTTGGCGCCATCGCTCTGTTTTAATTTGGCCGTTCTGAGAGGTGTTGGCGGTCTCTCGCGGTGGTTCTGCTTTGCATCCCTCTGCTGGTGCTGGACACCTCGGGGCGCTCATCTGCCATCCGCATGCCCTCCTCAGGGCGACTCCTGTTCCTGTCCATTGCCCAGTTTCTCACTGGATTGTTTGTTTTCACAGTGGTGAGCTGTCAGACTTCTTAGTCCTTTATCGGATTTATGGTTTGCCAGTATTTTCTCCCAGTCTGTAGCTTGTCATTTCATCCTCTTAACAGGGGTCCTTTACAGAGCATAAGTTTCTAATTTTGATAAAGTCTAGTTTACCAATTTTTCCGTTTATGGATCATGTTTTTAACATCAAATCTAAGAACTCTTTGTTCCAAGCTTCTGAATATTGTCTCCTATTTTTTCCTAAAATTTTTTAATTAAAATTTTATGTTTAAATCTGTAATCCATTTTGAGTTCAATTTTATAATAGGGGTGAAATTTAGGTCATTGCTCATTTTTTTTCTCTGCCTCCGGATGTCCAATGGCTCCAGCACAATTTGTGGAAAAGGCTGTCTTTCCTCCACTGAAGTGACTGTCTACCTTTGTCTCAAACCGGCTGGGCACACCGTGCGGGTCTATTTCTGAGATCTATTCTGTTCCATTGAGTGTCGTCTGCCATTACCACACTGTCCAGATTAACGCAGAACATCAGTGTCTTGACATCAGGTAGACTGAGTCTTTCTCCCTCCTTCTTTTTCAAGATCGTTTTAAGTATTCTAGGCCCTTTGACTTTCCATACCAATTTTAGGATAAACTTGTCTATATCTACCAAAAAATCTTTGGATGTTGACAGGACTTCCGTTCATTGGTTTGGAGAGAACTGACGTCTTTACCATGTAAGTCTTCCGACCCATACACACCACACATCTCTTCATTCGCTGCAGTCTTGTCTGAGCTCCTTCACCAGCGTGTCTGGTGTTCAGCACACAGCCCTGCACGTGTTTTGTTAGAGTTATATCTAAGTACTTCATTTTTTTGAGTAATTATAAATGGTATGGTATTTTTAATTTTGGTGTCACGTGTTCACTGCTACATATGGACATATGTATGGACTTCTGAATGTTTGTCTTGTATCCTGCAGCCTGGCTAAACTCACTTCTCAGTTCCAGAGTCTTCCGGGAAGCCCTTGGAGTTTTACAATTACATGATCAAGCCATGTGTAAATCCCGTTCTAACTCTTCCTCACCAACTCCATGCCTCTTATTTCCTTTTCCTGACTCGCTGCAGTAGCCGGAACTTCCAGCGCGACGTCGAGCAAGGGCAACGAGAGCAGACATCCTCACGTTGCTCCCGATCGCACGGGGAAAGCACACCGTCCCCACCCTTACGAATAATGCAGCTCTAGGCGGTTTTTGTAGATCCTCATTAACGAGTTAAGGAAGCTCCCCTGTATTCCTATTTTTCTGAGAGTTTTTTTAAAAAATGTGAACGGATGTTGAATTTTGTCAAATACTTCTGCATTGATTGAAATGATCATGTGATTCTTCTCTAGTCCATTGAGATGGTGGATTACATGGATTAATCCTCAAATACTGAACCAGTCTTGCATTCCTGCGATAGACCCAACGTGGTCACAGTGAGCAATTCTTTTTAAATATTGCTTCATTCTATCTGCTAATATTTTGCCATGGACTTTGGTGTCTACAGTCATGAGGGATATCGGTCTGCAGTTTTCCTTTCTGTCTTTGTCTGGTGTTGGCGTCAGGGTAACACTTGCCCCGTAAGAGGAAACGGGAGGCGTTGTCTGCTCTTCTGTTTCCAGAGGACACTGTGTAGCATTGCTGTTAGTTCTCTAAAGGTTTGGTAGAATTCTTGAGTGAAACCATCTGGGCCTAAACTTCTTTTTCGAGAGTTTTAAAGTATCGATGCAACGTCCTTAACAGCTACAGGGCAGTTCAGTGACCTGCCGCCTATTGAGGGAGTTGTGACCGTTGTGCTCTCCAAGAAAGTTTCCTTTCTCTTCAGTTTTCACAAGTTTCTGTGATGTGTCTCCGTGGTTCTGGGAGACTGATTCTGACTGAAGTTCTATCAACTCGGTAAATATTTGGGTTTGTGTCTTCTGCCAGATTTGGGCCGTTCTTAGCCTTCGTCTCTTTGAGTCCTTCTCAGCCCCACCTCAATCTTCTCTCCTCTGCGGCTGCAATGACGTGACTGTCAGCTCTTTTCTTAGAGTCCTACAGGTCCCTGAGGCGCTGCTCACTTTTTTTCAGTTTATTCTGTTGTCGTTGCTCAGATTGGGCAATTTCTGTGGTTTTATCTTCAAGTTCACTGACTCTTTGCTCTGTCCCTTCCCTTCTGTTGTGGGGAACACTGACTGAGTTTCTCACTTCACCTTTTGTATTTTTCGTTTCCAAAGTTCCCATCTTCTTCTCTACATCCTGACTTCTTTGCTGAGGCTCTCTATCTTTTCCTTTATCAACAGCATGTCTGTAATTGCTCGGTGAAGCATTCTGTGATGGCTACTTCAGCATCTTTGTCGATGACTCTGTCATTCTGTCATCTCAGTGTTGGCATCTATTGTCTTTGTTTATTCTGCTTGAGTTTTTCCTGGTTCCTGACATGACGATTAATTTTTGACAGGAACTTGGACATTCTGTCCTACGTCATGAGACTTTGGATCTTATTCAAATCTTCTGTAGAGCTGGCCTCCTCTGGGCGCTCCACCAGGGACGGGGGGCAATGCCTTCATTACTGCCAGGTGGGGGTACGCCCAGGTTCCCCTCAGTGACACTCAAGGACTCTGTTGACGTGGGAGGTGGGGTGCGGGGGGAACACTCCTTGTTACTGCTCCCCACCTGGCCTCCACCAACTCCTCTTGGCTGGGAGGGTTCAGGTTCTGTGTTCTGCTCCCCATGTCCCTCCACTGTCACCTGGCGGGGTGGCCTGGTGACTACTGGACAGGGGTGGAAGTCCTGACTCTGCTAGGCCTCCTCGGATGTCACCCAAGCTGGGGGGAAGGGGTGGAAGTCCAGGCTCCCCCTGTGGCCTCCACCCACCGAGTGTCAGCGTCAGGAGAGGTGGACTCTCTGCTGCCCAGGGGGAGGAAAGTCGGGCAGTCCGACACTCTGCGGGGTGTTGGGGAGCGTTGCACAGCCTCTTGAGGGCGGAAGTCCAGGCTCCCTCCTCATCTTTGGGGTCAGTGTGGGGTGGGGCCTCAGTTTCCTGCAGTGTCTGCCTGGGGCCGAGCAGGTTTTGTCTAGGAGTTCTCTGTCTGGCCGTGCTGCCCCTTCCCTGGTCCTTTGGCAGAGACAGCAGGCTTTGCTGTGAGCTTTTCTTTTTGGTTTAGGCCTGCTGGTGTTTCCAGGTTGCTGGTTTCTCCAGCACCCTGTCTGGGACATGTGAGGCAAAAGAAAACCCAGGGACCACCACCGAGTCCTTGGGCCACGAGGTCCCTGGCTGGTCGCCTCCTCTCACCTTTCAGAATCTTCTTACGGTTTGTTCCTATATAAAGTTCAGGGTTTCCTGTTTCACTTAGTGAAAGGATTAGGGAAAACAACATCTGTTCCACCCTCCCAAAAGTGGTCCTTCGTGGGTTAATTTTACAAGTGATGGTACAAGCATCCTCTCGCAGCTCTTCCGACTGGAGGAGCTCTAAACAGACACCTCCTGGCTCCTGGTGGAGCTCCTGAGACAACCAAGGACACTGCCCTGGCAGGTTCCCCATCAGAGGGACTGCTGCCCTTGAGGAAGTCTCTCGTCCATCTCCACTGCAAAGTCCCAGCAGGGTTGGGGGCAGAGACGTGGTGCTCTAAGCTCCGAGATGCTGGAATAAAACAGCGACTTGCCATCCTTGTTCTCTTCCAGCCTATTGTCAGAGTCTTTGGGTTGCCGTAGAAGGCCATGCACATCAACACAGGTTTCAACAATTAATGAAGCAATGTGTTGGCTCACAAGGCATCTAGCTAGTGACCATGCTTACGTGGGTCACAGCTGCATCTAGTTCACGTATTTTGAAATTAAAGTTACTGTGGCTTTTATCAGAAAGGGAAGAAAACTTATCTTTAGGGATATCTGTTGGAGAATCTTGGCTAGTTCTAGTTCGAATAATTTGGCTTGGTAACAAAATGATGCCTACAAAAATTTTGACATTTCAAATGAAAAGCTGATAAAGCAAAAAGGTGACTACATTTTACCACGAGTCATCAAAAGCTCTAGAATTTCAACAAATACAAACGGAAAAGAGCTTCAAAATTTCAAAGAGAAATCCCCTTGAAACATGACAGCCCGGAAGAGTCAAAGCTCGCCCACTGGTGAGCTCAGGTTTTTCTCAGTAAATAGCCAACAGTGTCCCACCTGGCTGAAGCCATATGGAAGCCACAGGGATAGTCCTAAAATAACACCGGAAAATTTGAAGAATAAAAAACACGGCAAATATCCATGTCTCAGTGAGCCACGGCCTCACCACTCACTCAACTACGCCCCATTCTTGTGTGTCTAAGATGGATTTAGCACCAACCCAGCTGTCCATTTGAACAACCTCACTTACTGAGCAGATCCATGTGCCAGCATGCCCCATCATCACCCGTGTACACGGGATGGGACACCACCCCATCTTACAGACGAGGTTAGCTCTGCGTTCATCTCGAGCTGCCTTCACACTCACCCACGTTCTTCCTGCTCAGTTGGGCAGGCGGTGCACTCAAGGTCACAGACGTGGGCGGAAGGTGAGACCACAAACCCACCACCACCACCTTAAAGAAATCTCACGGGAAAAGATCCCAAAGACAGAAGCAGAATCACTTCCTTATATAATAAGCACTTAAAAAAGAACAGACCCCAATTTTTAGAGCAGTTTTAGGTTTACAGAAAGTGGAACAGAAAGTGCAGAGAGTTCCCATATATCCTGCTGCCATTTCTCCTGTTACCATCATCCCCCAGTGGTGCACACACTGGTTACTGCTGATGAACCAACGCTGGTAGATTATTGTCACGTGTGGCCTGGGCCACAGGGAGACCAAGGGAAATGGGGGCCGGGGCCACGGGCAGACCAAGGGAAATGGGGGCCAGGGCTACGGGGAGCCCAAGGGGAAGGGGGCCCGGGCCA
>NC_060272.1:2690452-2694880 GCF_021613505.1 Equus quagga
AGGGGGCCCGGGCCACGGGGAGCCCAAGGGGAAGGGGGCCCGGGCCATGGGGAGACCAAAGGGAATGGGGGCCGGGGCTATGGGGAGACCAAAGGGAAGGGGGCCCGGGCCATGGGGAGACCAAGGGGAAGGGGGCCCCCCTGGCGACTCCATGAAGTCGCTATTGATTTGCAGGGACTGTGATGGAACCGAAGCCTCATCACATTTTTCATGCAAACACATTCAGTTCAGGAAGTAGAGGCAGTTCTGTGATTCTTCATGATTTTCACAAACACGCCATTGATCAGGCACCTTCTCCCTCGGGGGACAGGGCACACTGGCCAGGTGCTGGGTGTCTGGCTCAGGAAATGCAGCCCCTGGGTGCTGGCGTTCTGCGTCCCGCCAGCGCCCACAGCTCCTTGGCCGCTCACCTAGCCTGGGGGCCAGCAGGGTAGCTACAGGGCTGGGGTCTGCGGAGACGGGAGCTCTCCCATTCAGGGTGGTCGTCCTGTTTGTTCGGCGACTGTGTTGAGAACGGTGCTAAGTCAGCTGGGACCCCCAAGTCCTGCTCCCCACTTTCCGCACAGCCCGCGCCTTTTTGCATGCCCCGAGCTCAGCTTCCTGTTTGCTGAGCCCCCCACCCCAGCCCCGCTCAGTGCCACCTGGACTGGCGCTCCGGTTGGTCCAGGCAGCCCGCCCTCTGGCCCCGAGGCCCAGGCGCATATACCCCCTCCCTTGAACACGTTTATAGTCAGGATAACAAATGGCTGCAGCACGTACACAAACGGCATCACACTGATTTTCTTAAGAGCCACTTCCAACACAGAGTGCTTTCCAGGCACCCACGAGATGATGCGCCCCAGTCCCCCACGGCCTTGCTTTCCACACGGGGCCTGTGAGCAAAGAGCCAGACCCGTGGCTTCCTCGGGGCAGACCACGCCTTGCTCGCTCCTCTAGGCTCCAGGTCCAGGACTTGCTGGCAGGGCTGCGCCTGATGCTGGGGTCTTGGTGACATCAATGTTGTGGGGAGGTGATCCAGGCTTGCGATCAGAGGCCAAGGGAAAGCAGACGGGCACTGTGCCCATGCCCAGTGCCACAGGGAGATGCCGAGGTGCCCCAGGGTTCCCCAGCGCCCTCAGAGGCAGCTGGAGCGCCGTCTGGGGCAGGACGTCTGGTGTGGGCAGCGCTGGCTGTGCACAGAGGGCAGCAGGAGCCGAGGGCGTGCCGTACCGCAGGGGACAGTGCCGCAGTTCCACAGAAGGACAGAGGACTCGCTTCCACCCTCTCCCATACTTCTACTCGAATCGGCAAATGTCTGTAAGAGACTCGGGGCCCGGACACCTTCTGAGCACCCATGGCTATCCACCCGGACGCAGCCCCTGGACCCGCAGCAGCCAGATGTACAAGAAAATGGCCCGCTGTCCCATGTGGATGCGGTCTCAGTCACGACCCCCGCGGGGAGCCGTGGGAAAAACTCAATTCAGTCTGCCCGGTGAATTCAGCTTCCTTCAGGAATTTCACTCGTAGTTTTGGTAACTCTGACTTTTGGGATAAATCCTTAATGTCTGTGACTTTCAGCCTCTCCCCCAACTCCTCTCAAGGATGGTGTCTGGGGAGGGGAGGGGGGTGTCTGTGCTGCTGCCCTGCGGCTCCCAAGACCCCGACGCTCAGGAGGCTGGCGGACTCCGAGGGTCTCCGTGGCCTCGGCCTCTCCAGGCCCTGCTCTGGAACGCTGGCTCCCACTCAGTTCCTGTGGCCACGATCCCTTTAACCCCCCATAGCACCTTTCCCCCATGCATCCTACCAGCGTACCTCTCAGAGGCGTGTGGAAACTTCCGGAAAGTGTACTCAGGCTCTCTCACTGTCTAGCTTTGGGCCACCCAGGGTGCTTTGAGGGGTCCCTGTGGCGTAGTCCTTCCAAGAGGACACAAGCTGGGAACCTACTGGACACACGAACGAGGGAACACCCTCCCAACACACACGCCCCTGATCCCACCCATTATGCTGCCCACAGGTCCCTCCCCCTCCCCCCCGGGCTCGGTGGCGGACTGCAGCCTGAAGAAGGGGGCGACATGGGCTTTGGGGCGCAGGTCTGCAGTCACACGGGACCCTGGGGACAGCACGGCGGCCCGTCACGTCCACTATGAGAAAATCTCTGAGAAACTCCGTGTCGGGTTTCATTTTCCCATGTGTACATCACACAGACCCAGGGACACACGTCTGCTGTGTGGACAGGGTAGCCCGTGCACAACCTCGCGTGCCCTGCAAGTCTTTAGAAGGTCAGTTCATTCGGCCCTGGCAGTTGTGACCCCTCGGGGACAGTGCTGCCTGTCACAGTTGAGGTGTACTGTTCCCTAGCAGGTGGACGCCTGACGCTGCTGAACACCCCACAGTGCACAGACGCCCCCTGGGAATGAACGATCCACCCAATGCCCCTCAAGCTGAGGTGAGACCTGGAGCTGGAAGCCGAGAGACACGGGGGCCCAGGGACTTGCATCCAGAAGATGCAGAGAACTCTTTCAGTTCACGATAAAAGACAATGGCCCTGCTGAAGAATGAGCAAAAGATCTGAATGGATGTTTCTTGAAAGAAGATTTAAGGTGGCCAGTAAACACGTGAAAAGACGCTCAAGGTCATCAGCCATCAGGGAAACGCAAATCACACCACAGTGAGGCCCTTCACACCACCCCCCCCCCCACCCCCGCCGGCTACCATAGAAACAGGCAGACATCAGGGCTGGCTCCGTGGCCGAGTGGTTAAGTTCACGCGTTCCGCTGCAGGCGGCCCGGTGTTGCGTTGGTTCGAATCCTGGGCGCGGACATGGCACTGCTCATCAAACCATGCTGAGGCAGCGTCCCACATGGCACAACTAGAAGGACCCACAACGAAGAATATACAGCTATGTTCCGGGGGGCTTGGGGAGAAAAAGGAAAAAAATACAATCTTTAAAAAAAAAAAAGAAACAGGTGGACAGGAATGGCGCTGGGAGGATGTGGAGAAACTGGATCCTCACGCGCTGCTGGTGGGGATGGAAAATGGTGCAGCCACGGGGGAAAACAGCCTGGAAATTCCTCAAACAGTTAAACCCAGAGTTACCATATGACCCAGTAATTCCATACCTAGCTATCCACCCGAGAGAAATGAAAACACAAAATGAAAATGAAATGAAATGAAACACAAAAGCTTGTACATGAATATTACTCATAATAGCCGAAAAGTAGAAAGAACCTAAATGTCCACCAACTGACGAATGGCCATGGTGTGGTCTCTCTATACAACAGAGCATGACTCAGCCACAGAAGGGATGAAACACCGATGTCTGCCACGACGTGGACGACCCTTGCAGACTTCATGCTAAGGGAAAGAAGGCAGACATGAAAGGCCACACGGTGCGTCATTCCATTTCTACAAAAGTCCAGAACTGTAAATCTATAGGACAGAAAGCAGATCGGTGCTGGCCAGCGGCTGGGGGAAGAGAATGGGGAGTGACTGCTGATGGGTTTGGGGTTCCGTTTTGGGGTGAAGAAAATGTTCTCAAGTTAGATGGTGGCGACGGCTGCCTAGCTCTGAGCATAGACGCAAAACGGGTGGAATTTTATGGTATGTGAATTATGCCTAAATAGAGCCGCTCTTAAAAACAAAATGAATGGTAGACAGACAACCTACACACACACACACACACACAGAGCAGCCCCTCGGGGCGACCTGCGGTATTAAATTCACCTGCAGTAATTCCTAAGCTGAACGCCTGGTGTACCGACATGTCTGCACCGGCCTGTCCTACTGAGCTTGCTGGAAATCTCTCAGGCCCCACGACTCCTTTTCTAGATCTTGATTTCCCTGTCTCTTCCGAATGGTATTCTTCCAGAGCATCCACATCATTTTGACATATCACATCCTTTGGACACACTTCCATCCTGAATATGGAAGGAAAAAAACACCTCTCACCACTACGGGTCCAGACTTGGCCAGCTCGGCAACACCACCTGCTGGCACACAGGGGTCACTGGAGAAAAGGGCCCACCCGCTAGGTGGCTGGAGGAATTGAGGGCATTTAAGGTTTTCCATCATAAGAGCACCTGCATCAGGAAAGCTCCATGCTGTGCACCCTCTGGACCTTCCTGTAGGTAAAAATTGGTTGTGGGTATCTGAATCCCGAAACTCACTCCATTTTATACAACCAAACAGCAATTTGCCCAATTATTAATGTAGACTAAATTTTCTTACAACAGATTATTGTATAAATTAAAGCGAAAGTGTACCTTAGTTCTTAAGAACTTCACCCAGAGCTTTTTGCCATTTCAGAAAACTCCATGGTCACATCATTGCTGTTTGTGGGGTCAGTCACCAAGGCCCACACCTGCACCTGCTCCTGTGTTCATCACGTGTTCCACACGGTCACCAACATCCACACCTGCACCTGCTCCTGTGTTCATCACGTGTTCCACA
>NC_060272.1:2694890-2725558 GCF_021613505.1 Equus quagga
CCTGCACCTGCTCCTGTGTTCATCACGTGTTCCACACGGTCACCAACACCCACACCTGCACCTGCACCCGTGCTCTTTCCTGGTGTTCCACACATACCTGAGGACTTCCGTATGCCTTCCTGGGAGGGTGCCAAGCACTTACACACAAAAATATGTTTTACTGTAAGTTGCTGTCCTTTTTTCTACTTTTATTACAGATGGGGCGTACGACTTCTTTTAGATTGTGTTAGGTAGGTATATTGTCTGTGAATTTAATTTCAGAGGATGAAAAGGGACGTTGCTCCAGGGTCTGTTGTACAAAGAGCATTGGGTCTGATGGGGGCCACTGCGCTGAGCCCTCTGCCATCGCAGCCCCTTTTCAGTTCCTGGCTTTTCCTGCTTTTGCACACCCTGGGCTGTGCTCTGCAATGCCCCTCCGTCATCGTCGGAGCTTCCCGGGCTCCAGCACGCCCCTCGGCTGCGCTGCGGCTCTTTCTTCCCCATGCTTCTCCTGGCAGGGCAATTAGAGGCCCCTCATCCACGCGGATGGCGGCTGAAGGAAGCAGACAGGAGGCAGGCCACGGGGAAGTCAACCGCCTAATGAGCAGCCCACTCCACCCTGTCGGGGTTACAAAGGACTGCGTCTGTCTGCAAGAAACTTGCTGGAGCCGCTGCATCCACTTTATACACAAGATTTATTTCTCTAATGCAGCAAGGACTCGGGTAGGCAGCCCAGAGCTGGCATGGGCTCAACCTCGTCTTAGGGCCGTGGCTCCTCCTAGCTTCTCACTCAGCCATCTCAGCCTGTTGCTTTGGTCCTCATAGCCACAAGACAGCTGCTGCCCCTCCCACCCTCAGGTCTGATTCCAAACAGGGAGAGGCCCCAAAGCCTCCATGGTGGGACCCTCCACAGGGAGCTCTGCCTGTAGAGCTGTCACACCTGCCTGCAAGGTGAGTGGGGGGACTGAGCCGCCCCAGCAGGTGTGTAATCCTCAGCAAGGGGAAAAAACCCAGGTGCTGCCAGGAGGAAATCGTGGGGAGGAGTAAGAGAAGGCTGTTGCAGTTCTGTCTCCCTGCCCCCTCCTCGGTCCTGACACACAGGGAGGGGCAGACATGTTTCACAGCCCCTAAGGTCACTGCAAGGACACAGCTGTCGGCCTGCCTCTTTCTCCCCAAGTTAAAAACACAGTGAGCTTCTCCGGGACCCAAGCTCACTTGTGACTGATCACCACTGGTTTCAAGGGGCAACACCTCGCCTCAGATGGGCCGGAGCACTTGTTCCCCACTGAGACCCACATGGGGCTCATCCAACACCCCCATTCTACACGGTGGGGAAACTGAGGCCCGGACAGATACAAGGACATGCCCAGAGCCAAATGTGTACTCAGGCGACATGCTGGGACTGACCCCAGCTCTTTCCACAGAAAAGGCCGCTAGCCTCCTAGAGACGCTCAGGCCGGGACACGACCCCATCCCGGTGTCTGGGGACTCCTTGGAGTCCTGTGTGTGGACCAGGTCAGCACAGGAACCTGCCCTCCTTCGGAAGGAAAAGGAAGAGCCAGGACAAAACCCCCGTCCTCACACGGCATCTGCAGGCCGGCCGGGGCCTGAGTAGGTTACAGTTTCAACCCTTCCACTCTGATCCCTCCAATAAGAGGGTAAAAATCCGCATCCCAGGAGATGCCTGGCGGGCGAGGGCCAAGGGCACATCCACAGCCAGAATCGTGCACACCGAGCCGCCCACTCTGTGCGTCAGGCTCCCAAGAAGACAGGGTGTTCCGGGGGCTGAGGAGCGCAGGCTCGGAAACCGGATCCAGAAACAGGACAAGCTGCTGGCTATCCTCAGAGTCACGCGCCAGCCAGACGCCAGGGTCCACATAAATTTCAATAACAAAAACAGACCCAGACTCAAGAGGCCGTGACTTTTTAAGTCCGCATGACTTGACGGTCGATATGCAAACTTGTGCACGCTCACCGCATTGCTGTTCTGAAGCCGCACTGACGTTTTTGTGAAACACATAAAACTTCACAGAAGTTTCATTGTAAAACAGCGCTTTCTAACTGCAAGAACCGGTTGAACTGTACATACATATTTAAGAAAAGATTCACGTGCAGATATTAGCACAAAAGGTTTCAAAATCAAAATAAAATTTGTCTATTTGAAAGGAATCTTGAAACCCTCCAAGGGCCGACCCACAGCCGAGCGCAGACACGACAGAACGGCAGGCTCCCCGGCCGCAGTGGACGCTTGGCAGTGACCATTTGAAAGGCCACCCCCTCACCTGGAGCTGGTGGAATTCTATGTTACGTTTGGTCCAAATACCAGGCACCTCCACGTCCCGGGCCTCGGGGAGCAAAGTCATGCGAGGCATTCCGTCCTCAGAAAAACAGTAAGACCGACTATTACAGTGTTTTCAATGGTGCAAAATAAACCAATTACAGCTCACTTACTGTAAGGAACGCACAGCTTCAAGATTTACGTGAGAAAGTGTCACAATGTTTTTAAGGACTTAAAATGTTGACAGTGAAAACGACAAAGGAAATCTTTGCTTAGGGGAACGGTGGACTCAGAGTTGTCTGTGGGGCTGGCCTCTCGGGGGGCCTCTCCGCTGAGTTAAACCCCCCACGGCGCTGAAGAAGCTGTGCAACGGAGTCCACGCCCAGCCAGGAGCATCTCCTCTCAGCGGACATTGACGGGACCGGTCCGCACCACACTGGGCTCCGAGGACGGCTCAGCACCGGCTGGTCCTCGGGTGCAGATGTGGGGCCCACTGATCCAGCAACTTGGGACCCCGGAGACGGAGGCTGTGCTGGAGTTTCCTCTCGTGTCAGACACCAGGGCTCCCCACCAGGGGGTGACTGCCGGGGGGCGTCAGGCAGCGTCTGCAGACATTTTTGGTTGTCACAACTCAGGGTGTGCTGGCATCTAGGGGGCGGCCAGGGGTGCTGCTAACGCCCCACAACGCACAGGACGGCCCACAACAGAGAATGACCGGCCCCCAATCTCAGTGCTGCCGAGGCCCTTCCGGACCACGGCTGACCTTTCCTGCCCTCTCCCACTTGACTCTCAAGTGCAGGCCCTCGAATGACAAGGACGTGACTGGGCCGTACTTCCCTCAGAGCGTAAAACGAATTCTTCGTCTGCTGCTCTGTGGAGTGTCACAGAGCCTCTGGAAACTGAAACCCGAAGGCGACATTTCTCCTTCTTCCATGTGAGTGAGTTTTCTTTCTTAAAAACTGCAGCTGCTGATACGTTGTGTCATTTATATATTAATTGCACCTCCGGTCCTCGGTGCATGAGCGGCCTGGGGAGGCCCTCCCCTGTCCCCAGTGGGGCTCACGTGGAGGCCTGCAACCTCCCTTCTTTCCATGGACAGGATGCCTGCTCCTGGCGCTGGGAGTGGTGGGCCAGCCGCTCTGACCCGAACCTGAGACTGGGACACTGGCCCTGCCGCCCTCCAGGGAGGTCCTCCCCGCCCCATCCCGGTCCTCCCTCGAGCCGGCACCTGCCACCGGTGGTCCCGGGAGCTGAGCTGTTAATATGCAGGAGGGGCACAGCACAGCCGTGGCCTGGCTGGCACGCAGATGTGGGCATTTTATACTAAATAGCAGACATGAATACGACAGAGCTGAGATCAAGAATGTGCTCAAGTTTCAAACTGGCCGTTTTGGTTTAGAACAAAACAAAACACCTTTCTTTGACAAGAGCTCAGTTTTTGTTCCTGGATTTGTGGTCAAAGCCACGGCAGCGAGTCACCACGAGGAGCATTCGTTTCACAGCCACACAAATCATCGATCGACCCTGTGTTAAGAACATGCTTTACATGTCTTCTGAAACAAAGATGAAGTCTGCCACGCACTTTTTTTGTTATTCTCTTTGACTCCATTTGATAATTTTAAAACTGGAGTTTTTTAAAGAATGAACTTCAGAGAAACAGTAGCTTTTCGGTGTAATTATTGTCCTTCACAGTGGCTGAGTGTTTACATTCCGTGTTTGCAGAAACAAATCTCCTAAGAAATGATCTCCTAAAGCAGCCTGAGTTATTAATGTTTTTGGGCTAACTGTGAAACACACACTGTTTTCAGATGAGGGAAGACTCTTTTATCGGTTTGCGGTAAAGACGTTTGACAAGAGGTCCACACATTTTCCACCACCAGTGGGTAAATCACACACTTTCTTGCTGGTTCCTTTCTTTCTCCTCAAAAAAGTCTTCTCCTAAATAACCAGCCTTAAATCAGAGGCTTTTGCCAAAAGCTAATTAACCGCATCGAATAGCAGGTGCCAATCGGGAAACGGGGAAGTTTCCAGCGGCTGCCGCTCCAGCAGCACAAGCTGAGAGCTGGAACAAGGGAACCGTGTTGTCTCACGTCTGGAGGCCGGGAGTCCGAGACCAAGGTGCAGGCAGGCAGGCTCCTCCTGAGGCCGAGAGGACGCTCTGTCCCAGGCCCCCGGCTCCTCGTGTCGTGGAGATCCTGGGTGGTCTCGCTTTCTGCTGCAGCACCCCGATCTGCCTCTGTCTTCACATGGCGCTCTCCCTTGTGTCTCTGCGCCCAAATTTCCCCTTTTTATAAAGACACCAGTCATACAGGAATAGGCCCCCCACCCCAGTGTGACCTCATCTTATCTAATTACACCTGCAACAACCCATTCCCAGATAGGGCTCCTTCACAGGCACTGGGGGTCGGGACTCCACGCATGAATCTGGGGGCACAGTGCACCCACTCGCTGAGCTTAAGTCTCGTGATGTGATCCCACCAAATGTCCAAAGACTTCATTTGTTGGGAAACACAAACACTGACATGTCCAGAGCCAGGAAACCAGTCCAGCTTCAAAAGCTGTTAACACCTCTGGTCTGAGAAGTCGGGGGGCGGCAGAGGCCCACGGGGCAAGGCTGGTCCGCTCATCACGTGGGCTGTTTAACACTCTCCAGGAGCCGGCCCTGGGGAGCGCTCGGGCAGGCAGGGCCCAGCGGCCTCACACGGTCCATGTGCGTCAGCGTCATTCGCCCTCGATGCCTGCTGACCCTGGAGCCACGAGACGGCCTCCTACATACAACATTCACGCCGCAGGAGGGTCACTGGGCTGGAGGGCTGAACGGGCATGTCCTATTCACGCCATCCTCAAAAACAAGACAGGCAGAAGGGCCTTTACGTATGATATGTCAAACAAGTACTACTTTTGGCCTAATTGTTGACGTAACGACAGTGAGAAAGCTAGCTTCCCCATCTGCTGTACATTCACTGAACTGCCCACCTCTGACCACGCGAGCAGCCCAGAGCCATCAGCCCGCATCCCGCGGGAACAGCCGTCACCAGAGCACAGAGCTCGTGCCGGGCCCCTGTGCCTATGGTCTTACAGACCCGCTCATCTCCAAAGTCACCCAGGTCAACACCCCCCACACCCACCCTGAGGCCGTGTCGGTCACCTGCAATGAGGCACATTCGCCTGACCCAGTCTGCGTTCCTTCTGGGGATCCCCTGAGCTCCTAGACAAGTTTTTACAATTTGCGTGCATGAGTGTTCACTCTTTGTGCCTTTCTACAGGGTCTGACAAATTCATAATGTGACATGTCTACCAACACAACATCATGCAGAGTATTTTCACTGCCCTAGAAATCGTCTGTGCTCCACTCTTCATCCCTCTCTCCAGCCCCGTGGCAACCACTGATCTTTTTACTGTCTCCATAGTTTCACCTTTTCCAGAATGTCTTCTATTTGGAATCATACAGATTGTAGACTTTTCGGATTGGCTTCTTTCACTCAGTGACAGGCCTCAGAGCTTGTCCCCTGCTGCTTCTGACATCGTTGTGTGGGCCTCGAGGCAGGATAAACTCATACTTCACCGATGCCAGCGGGGTTTCAAGAGCTAACCTGGAAATGAGCTGCTTCTCCAGGGTGACTTTGCTAATGCATTTAAGAGCAGGCGGAAATGGCAGAAATGGTGGGCTCACATCCCGATGAAAGATGAATCGCTTTATCCCATTTCCGGGCCTCTGAGCGGCAGATCAGACTGCTGACCGCATCCTGCAGCTCATCTGAAGTCAGCACCCTGTTGAATAAACAGCTGTGTTGCTGCCGTGGTGCAAGGACGGGGGACAGATTCACACAAACCCAGCAATAAACACTTGACTTGCACAGAGACCCAGCTGCCATGGATGGAAAAAGCAAAACTAACTGACAGTTAGAACTCCATCGGGAGGTGAGGAATTGGATCCGGAAAGACTCCACTCCACTCACTCTCTGGGGGGGATGTGTGTCTCAGAGGAAGGATGCGATGAGCCCTGAGACGAAGTCAGCAGGGGCCTCTGGTCTGCACCTGCGTCGAGGAGCCGGGCGAGGCCCATCCCAGCGCTAATATTCTGAGTCGTCCGGCAGAGGCTGGTCAACGGCTCTCAGTTCTGTGTGCACGGGGGCCGACCTAGACAGAAAGCTGGAGGGAGTGTGTGCCCTCATCCTTCTGTGCCCAGAAAAGCCATCGACACAGAAGCCTTCCTGATGGGCTCTGACACACACACGTCCGTGTCCACAGTGGGGAAGGGTCACAAAGCTCCCAGAGACTCTTTCGTGCAACATCCGGTCCTTTCCCAGAGCCCACACCACGCCCACGTCACTCGTGGCTCTGAGTTCCACCCACGCCCCGCACAACGGGCAGACTGAACAGCCTCACGCTGCCCACTCCAGCCATGAAGGAAATAAAGATGCCAACGTTCCCACAAAACAAACGCTAGGAGCAGAGTCATCATGACTCTTTAAGGAGGGAAAAAGCACCGTGTTTATTTGAAAGGCTCTGAAACAGCTCCTTTATATTCAGATCGCGTCTTTGCAAGCTGCATGACTGCTGGCAGGGCGCGACAGAAGTGACCGCCATGGACATTTCAAGGATGCACTTGGGCCCACTCACAGAGGTAATCCTGACCATGAAGACCGGTGGCCGGGCAGCACCAAGGGGACAAAGGGGACACAGTCGGGGGGGTTTCCACCACGCACGTTACTTTATAGGAAGATTTTCTGTAGATAACAGAAATTTCAAACATACACAAAAACAGCAAGGACAGGGTAATGCTGGCCATGAGCTTGCCAAGGTAGGGCCAGCCCACCGTCATCCACATCCCCACCCACGGTGGCCCACCACAGCTCATCTGAGGCACACCCAGCATTGCCATATCTCCACGCGTAAGTAGCTCACCACGTATTTCTGGAAGGTAATGATTTATGACATAAGCACAATACGACTGACAACACTGGGGCCACAGGCAGGCAAGAGCCCTCAGTGTCCAATATCCAGCCAGTGGCCTCCTGTCATCTTTCCTCTGATCTCGACCCCAGTTGGTTCCTTTGAATTGGGGCCCACACACAGCCCAGTCCATACCCTGCAGTGGCTGCTGTTTCTCTGCGTCTCTTTGATCCACAGGTCCCCCTTCCAATTACTTTTTCTTTGCAATTTTTTTGTTGAAGGAACCAGGTCACTCATCATGTAAATCGTCCCACAGCCTGGAGTTTGCCAATTACACACGTTGGGCGGCAATTAAGTGAACCCTGTGCCCGTATTTCCTCTAAGTTGTGAGTCAGATCGAGAGGCTTCCTCAGATGCCAGTTCAGCTTTTTATCTATTGACTTTGTCGCAAGAGCACCTCACAGGGGAGGTGTGACTGCAGAATGTCCCTCCATGTAACCTCTTCCCCTGTCCCCATCTCCCCACACCTGGCCGGAGGGGACGCCCTAAGGCAGGACATCCCCGTCTCTGCCCATTTCGGTCGCTGTACTTGACCTGTTGGAGCAGAGCCACCAACACCACACCCTGTCCCTTGGCCTGCATGAGGCTCTTCTTTCTGTGCATTCTGACTCTGAATTCTGCGCACCCTCCACACTCCGTCAAGCCCTGGCTGTGGCACCCGCCCCACCATGAGGCTGCTCCCCCGGTTAACATGTGACATTCAGCAGATCTGGGCCTGGTCCTGACATCTCTGTCTGCAGGCACCTGGTCCCCTTCCTCAACCAGCTGCAAGTTCCAGTCATTTTATTTAACCACACCGCAGGGATCCAGCTCGGCCCAAGAGACACGCGCCCACGAGAGTCGGAGAACTGAGCACATGCACATGCAGGCAGCAACATGCACACGTCACTTTCACAGCTGCTCTAAAGACACAACTGTATTCTAAAGACACAACTCCCTCTCTCCTCCTCCCACTGCACAAATCCGCGCTCTTCCCTCTCAGGTCAGCGAGGCGACACATGGCTTACCTGCCCTTAAACGCTAACTCTCCAGGAATAGAAACTTCTAACCTCAGAAAACCTAGAGTCCAGACAGCACACAGGACAGCTCAAGGAGAGGTGAGAAAAGCTATCTTAGTGACTCCAGATACCGGCAGACACGGTGTTCCATGAAGATGCATAAAACTATCTGGAGTGTCTGCTTATCTAAGCAGAGAAGGAAAGAGAATTATTCAACATGCATAATTCAGCCAAAGCTTGACATCTGAGGGAGGAGAAATTGTACAGAGAAATCACACTGGACGTCGGGTCCTTCAAAGCGTGGAGAAATGCAATATTGCATCTCAAACACATTTCATGGTCTCCTTAATTTAATAAATAAGAAATTGCACTTCAGAGATACAGATGGTGCCAAGAAAACGAAGGAACACTGTTGCCAAGAGCGGGGCTGGAGAAGTTGTCCACATGTTGAGATCAGATTGACTTAAAGCGGCTGAAATAAGACCACAGACACAGACTGGTGGGAAAAACAAACACACATATAATAACAATTACCACAGTGTATATGCTCTCTATTTTCGTCAAAGTATTTTTCCAAAGCAAAACAGTGGTTCCTAACCTTTTCGGTATGAAAGTGTCATTTTAATATAAAAATTGTACCCATCTTTTAGAATACATAATTGGGAAAATGCCTAAAGACTAAGAGTTACATTGTACAATTTCATATCTTTTAGAGAATTTGAAGTAAGCAAATTGTCTCAAATAGCAGAGGAGACATTGCGTCCACACAACAAATGCCAGCACAGAGGTCTGAGCAGCCGCTTCTAGTGCGTGTGCCCGGGGGCCAGGGCCAGGGGCACCACGGGGAGGGTGCACGTGGGGATGGGGGTGCATGTGGGGGGTGCAGCTGGGGAGGGGCCCACAGAGGTTGTAGGGCGGAGCCCACAGGTTTGGTCACTGGTACAGGGACCCCTGAGAGCTCAGGGGACCTAGGGGCTCAACCCCCTCCCTGGGAAGATGGTTCCCATCACGACAGTCAGCGCCAGCCCTTCAATTAGGTCTCTTACCAGGAAGATTCTCGAGTCTTGCTTTTGCTAAATGAATCAAAACATTGTATTACAATCCAGAAGATGTCGCTCTCCTCCTACCGTGTTTATAGCCATCACTCCTCCCAGGCGGTGAAGACAGAGAGACGCAGCAGTGGAACCACAGGCACAGCTATCCTGGCGTCCCCCTTCGGATCTATTTTCTTTTGCTTGAGGAAGACTGATCCTGAGCTAACTTCTATGCCAATCTTCCTCCATTTTGTATGTGGGATGCCTCCACAGTATGCCTGCCAACAAGTGGTGTGGTTCTGCACCCGGGAACCGAACCTGGGCAGCCGAAGTGGAGCACGCCGAACTTAACTGCTAGGCCACGGGGCCGCCCCCTCCTTCGGATCTTTCCAGTCAGCTGACGTAGGAGCTGGGCCCCTTGCTACCACATGCCCAGCTTCCCATCTTATTCTCGGAGACATGTGATGGCCGACGGACACGCTCCCCACAGACAGCCTGACGAGGACACCGGCTCCTGCACCCTCAGCCTGGCGAGGTGTGGGAACCCGCCTCAGTGAACCTCACTCCCTCCAGAGCCCTGGCTTCCCACATCCTAACCTTCAGCCCAGCTGGATTCCCAAAGAGAGGAGCAAACCACGCTCCTGTTAGCCCAAAGGAAGCCACTTCCTCAGCCTGTGGAAGCTCACAGCTTCGCCCCAGACCAAGTCTTAGAACAGAGGGGTGCGGTCTTTCAGCGTTTTTCTTTTTTCTTTTTTTTTTGAGGAAGATTAGCCCTGAGCTAACATCTGCCAATCCTCCTCTTTTTGCTGAGGAAGACTGGCCCTGAGCTGACATCCATGCCCATCTTCCTCTACTTTATATATGTGGGACGCCTACCACAGCATGGCATGCCAAGTGGTGCCATGCCTGCACCCAGGATCCAAACTGGCGAACCCCGGGCCACCAAAGCGGAGCGTGTGCAGTTAACCACTGCGCCACTGGGCAGGCCCCTTAAGCGTTTTTCTAACAGATGTACAAACTCGATCTTTGACAAGGTATGTCTCCTTGCTTTGTGATGGCTCAGAATTACGAGAGAAAATGATTCAGAGACAGATTCTGCCTTTGAGAAGTTGACACTCAAATAGGGGAACAACAAATGCTCAGATAATTATCCCTTCAGTAAAAAAAAAAAGAGGCAAGTTCTCTAAAAAGACACAGAGTCCTTCCTCCAGAAGGACCGATGACTGGAAGCGGAGGAGAGGTTTGTGAGCACGGCCTGGATTGGGGAGCGATGGGCCACACCTGCCTGGAGAAGCTGCAGGCCGGGCGAGGTTGGGGGTGGCAGGCAGTCCAGGTCATAGTCAGGAGGGCAGGCTGGAGGGCGCAGAAGCAGCCTGCAGCTTCACACCTGGTATGGAAGACCCCAGAGCAAAAAGGAGAAGAAGCCACATTTGAAAATAAAACTTAGAAACTGCAAATCTCATGAAAGTACTTCCAAGTCAGAGCTGCAAAGCTGTGCCGGAAAGAAGGCGAGGGGCACAGGGAGGTCTTGGAGGCCCAGCATTTGCTCCCTCCCAGAAGGAGAGGCCGCCCAGACAGGGTGGGGCCACGGCAGACAGAGGAGGGGGAGCCAAGAAGAAAGGCACAGAAGGAGCCCAAGGGGTTGGTCATCAAGAATCTGGTCATCAAGGGCCTGCTGAAGCACCACAGGACGGTGGCTTCCGCCCTGAGACGGGAGCTGTGGAGGGTTTTGAGCAGAGAAGAGGCACAATCTAGCGCCTCAGGAAAAGGCCCCTCTGCTCGCTCCCTTGAGACGGCAGTGGGGGACACAAGCACAGAAGCAGCAGGACCTGTAAGGAAGCTATGAGGTGATCTTGGTGAGGGAGAGGTGGCAGCCTGGGTGATGGACCAGGCAGATGCGAGAAGGGGTCGGATTCTGTGTCTGTCCTGAAGGCACAGCCAACAGGATCTCCCGCTGGAGTGGATCTGGGTGTGAGAGAAAGCAGCCAGGGATGATGGGGTTTATGGTCCCGGAAGCAGGGGTGAGCGGTGGGGGAGCATCTGTGGAGCATCTGTGAGCCACCGGGAGGAGGAGCTGAGGAGGCAGGTAGAGGTGGTGTCCAGGGCAGAGGTCGGGGCTGGGGATACAGACGTGGGCATCACTGGATGTAGATGGTACCAAAAGCCATGGGCCTGTGAGATCACTGAGGGGTGGAGCGTAGACAGAAAGGGACGGCAGGTTCTAGAACGGGACAATTGACAGCATCTTTGAACTGATGTGAGTCCAGTGGAGAATGAAGACCCGACAATGTAGGAAGCTAAGGGGACCAGCTGGAGCAATGTCCTAGGGTAGGAAGAGGGGGTACGGGGCACAGGTAGGGGGACAGGAGTGAGGAAGGGTCCCTGTAGCGACATACAGGAAGGCAGGTGTGCGGGGCAGAGCAAAGGGGCGGGTGGGCAGTGGGACAGGCAGGAGGTGCTCCTGTGGCGGATTCAGGTGTCTGCAGAGTAGGGATCAGGGTCGCACAGGAGAGAGGAGGATGGGGAGGAGGCCCCGGGGCTGCAGAGAGGAGAGAGGGTGAGCTGCTGTGGGCAGAGTCAGTACTGGCCAGCCTGTGGACAGACAGCAAGATCCCCCAAGGCGCTGAGGGCCCCTGAAGCTCATGGCACGGTTTAAAATCAAAACAGCGTGTCTGGAGTGTATTTTGAGGTTTACTGAGACCTGACTGACACACGTGGTGCCTGTCTCCATTTCCCAAGGTACAAGCAGGGACGTGGCGAAAAGATGGAGCCAACCAGGATCTGGTCGTGCCACGCTGGTGCAACGAAGCGAGAGGGCGTCCAGGTGAGGAGCACTTGGAGCGTGATGCTGACGAGGATGGAACGCGGCGTCAGAAGGGAGAGAGGACATCGCAGGTGAGAGACGGGAAGTGGTAAGACCAGCCAACTCACTCCGTCATCTCCCCAAAGACTGAGTGAAACATAAGGGACTCAAGCAGGAGCTCAGAAGGTTTTTAAACAAGAAATAAAGCACAAGAAATAGAGATGAAAGCAGAAATGATGAATTAGAAATTGGAAAACCACCAGAGTTACAGTTAAAAACTGGTTTCTGGAAACAGAAGAAACAAAGTGGATCCATTGGCCAACCTCATCAAGAAAAAGAAGAGACGCACCAAGACTCAAAACAAGAAATGAAAGGGGAAAATGGTCTTGGAATAAGAAAAGTTTAAAAATCGTAAGCAATTACTTTGTATAACTACACAATTATGTTTGAAAACCTGGGTAAAATGGGTAATTTTCAGGGAACACATAACTTATCAAACAGACCAACTTCCATAGAAGAAAGAGAAAAAGTTGCCAAGAGCTACTCCTTCCAAAAGCACCAAGACCTGGACGGTTCCAAAGGGGGACTGTATCAAACCTTTACGGAATGGGTAATTCCGATGCTACTGTCCACCCCAGGGGCAGAAAGAGGACAACTCACAAGTTCTCTTTATGAAGAGAACAAAGCATTGAGACAAAATCTGACGGAGACCGAACAGAGGGAAGGTTACAGATCGTCTCACTTATGAGAACCAGTGTAAATATTCCCTCCCCTGGGTGTGGGCTACACATGGCAACCCGGTTCCAAAGAGAACGACCCGGAAAGGGGAGAGGGTAACCGTGCAGTGGAGACACCTGACAAACACACCTCAGCCAGGTGGTCGGGGTCGACCCCCACGGTGACGAGCCTGGTGACAGCACACCCTGATGTGACGTGATGGGAAGGGCACTCAACCTCTGGGGCCTTCTTCCCTAAACACAGCACCCCAGCCTAATCACGAGAAAAATATCACATTGCAGTTAAGGGGCATCCTACAAAATACCAGACCAGTCCTCCTCAAAGCCGTCAAGGCATGAAAAACAAGGAAAGTCTGAGAACCTGTCACAGCCCAGAGGAACCTAAGGAGACGCGACAACTAAATATCATGTGAGATGCTAAAAACTAAGGAAATCTGGATAAAGCACGGGCTTTATTAAATAAACGCAGATCAACGTTGGTTCATGAATTGTAACAAATGTACCACAAAAATGTAAGATGTTATTAACAGGGGGAACTGGGTGCAGGGCAGACGTGAACTCTGCGCTATCTTCACAATGTTTCGTTAATCTAAAACTGTCCTAAAAAATGAAATCTGTTTTAAAAAGGAGAGCTGTCCAACAGTTCAAGTATGCCACATCTGAAATACAACACGAGGTCAGTCTGTGTGAACTGATGTGGAAAGGTTTCCAGCACACAGTACATGTAAATCTCAAACTGGAAAGAAAGGAAGAAAGAAAGAAATGGGACTAAACAGAGTCCAGCATCACAGGAAGAGAGCGGTCCACGACTGGCTGGATTTACGTGAGGAATGCAGAGGAGGCTGCAGAGGATTAAAGATGGGAAAACTTACGAATATATCACCTCCTAATGTCATACCCAAATAAGAATGTTGCGACCATCTCCACAGACACCGAAGAAGCACTTGATAAATCAACATTCATTCTCAATCTAAAAAACACTCAACAAAAGAAATTGATGGGTATTCCAATCTCCACACACACAGTACTCATCTTAGCCCAAAGCCAGTATAATGTTGAAGAGGAAAATTGCAGGAGGCATGTTCACCAAAACCTAACTGGACAAGGATGCCCATTATCACACTACTATTTTTTTTTTTCTGAGGAAGATTAGCCCTGAGCTAACTACTGCCAGTCCTCCTCTTTTTGCTGAGGAAGACTGGCCCTGAGCTAACATCTGTGCCCATCTTCCTCTATTTTATACGTGGGACACCTACCACAGCATGGCCTGACAAGCGGTGCCATGTGCACACCCAGGATCCGAATCGGTGAACCCGGGGCCGCCGAGAAGTGGAAGGTGCGCACTTAACTGCTGCACCACCAGGCCGGCCCCCACACTACCATTTAACATTGGCCTAGAGATACTGGACAATGCAATTAGACCAGGGAGAGAAATGAGAAGTAAAAAAAACCTCCACAAGGTAGAAGTAAAACCATAATTATTTGCAGGTTTGTTTATGCAATTATGTAATCAATATGAACTTTGGTTCATATGAAAAAAAAAAGCTAGCAAGAATGGCCAGGAAACCCCTTGAAAAGAGCAACAAAGGGAAATGAACTGGATAAGGTATTAAAACATGCCATAAAGCCCCAGCAATTAGTGTGGTGCCAGAAAATGAAGGGCAGATAGACCAATAAGACAGAATAGATATTCCAAAATCGACTCAAACACGTATAGAAATTTAACTATTTTCACGGTGGCATCCCCAATCTGTGGAGCGAAGGTGGAGATTTTAATAAATGGTATCAGGACCACCAGGTTAGAAACACAAAGTTGGGTCCATACCTGACACCATACAACAAAATGAACCCAAATGGTCGAAGGTTTAAGTGGTAACAAAAGGTTAGGAAAACATGGGTGAATTCCTGTAAATCCAGGAATGGGAGAGCCTTTCAAACTATGACTCAAAATCCAGAAGCCATAAAATACTAAGATTCAACTGCATTTTTAAATGGCCAAGACGGAAAGTCACGACAAAGACAATCTGAGAAAAAGTACTTTCTACTCAAATCACAAGGCCAACATCCCTAATTTATAAAGAGTTCCCAGAAACCACTCACTGGAAGATTAGCCACCCAATAAAAAAACGGGCAAACTAAGAATAGACGGGAAGCCCCTCAGGCTCACTCCTAAGACAGATGCAGCTTCAGCCCGAACTATGATGGTGTTTCCAGTTCTCAGACCAGCAAACACAAGGCAGGAACCCGCTCCCACTGGGCGGCCCCACAGAGAGCCGCGAGCGCCTGCCACGGGGCAAAACGGAACCCAAGAGCAAGAGAGTCACTGAGCAAAACTGTCCACAGCATCGCCCCCGACAGCCTCCGGGCATCTGAAGCCCACACACCAGCGCAGGCACAGGGTGACATACACACAAGGTCAGGTCAGGAAGTGCAGCACAGTTTGCAGAGAACGAGCAGAGCCACACATGCACCTGCAGAGGCTGAAGAGCTGGGCACGTCCACACGAGGGCCATCGAGTGACTGTCAGTGAAGACGCTCTCTTCACTGATGTGGAATAATCTATGAGATACAGGAAACGGAGAAAAGCTGAGACAGTACCAGTGGCCTGGCACCCTTTGTATAAAACAGGAGGACAACGAAGACATGAGTGTCCGCTTGTGTCTGCATGAATATACACGGCTCCTGATGACGTGATGGCCCATGGGCGCAGAAGTGCGCGTGGTCACGGGTCAGAGCGAGAATGCTCAGGGTGCACCTTTTGTATCATTTGGATTTTGAACCATAAAGATGGATACTGTTTAATACAAACCAAAGACAGAAGGAAGGAAAGTGAAGAGGAAGGAAAAAGGAAAAGAACCGAGGCTGGCTCCGGGGAGAAAGGACTGGAAAAGTCGAGGGATTCGGTGCAAAGATGAAAAGACGGTTTAGACTTGGTGCGAGCACTGAACCGGGAGCCCTGCAGGTCTCTCTCAGCAGCAGAAGAGTCGAGTCCGATGTTCTATACGACAGCGGTCGAGAAACAGCCTGCCCTGTTCAGAAGGAGAGGATCTGTCTAGAACACAAATGCTCTGAATTCCTACAGAGCGTATGGAACAGAACACAAAATCACAGATTTAAACAGCACAGGGGAAGGGCTTCTGAACGCTCTTCCCTAGGCTGAGTCCTCACGGCTAACAGGACGAGCCGACACAGCCGCAGAGACCCCTGTGCCCCGAGCACCTGAAGGAGGAAAGCCCACAGGCATTCCCAGAGCCCGCTCTCCCAAGCCAGGGGGTCTGAAAGCGCTGGCGAGACTGACTCCACCGAATGAACAAAGACGGCGTCTGTCCCCCGGACAAAGCTGCCAGCCATGCTGCACAGAGTTCCGTAGGAAGGTGATCTCGGGAACCTGCAAGAGAGACGCTGTGACCTCCGTCTTTCTGCGCTGCCAGGTGAGCCGAAGGACAACGCTCTGTTTCGGGTTTTACACACCCTCACACACAGACACGCTGACACACTCCACTCTCCCGGGAAGCAAGGCTCACTGACAATCATGCATCAAGGGCGCTGGCAGGGATCCAGGGCCACCTCTCCCACGGGACCTGCGAGTGCTTGGGCAGGATGGGCTCCAGGATTGTCCTCCTGGGATTCTTGGGACCCTGGGTACAGCCTGGGCCTCAAGAGGCAGACGGTGCCGCTAACCTGGGAGCCCATGTGCAGACGGCCTGGGACCCCCAGGTGACCCCCAGGTGATCGCTCACCCCTGGTCTAACCTCCTGCCTGGTGAGGAGGCGCGACCGGATGGAGAGGGGCACTGGGCTCAGAGACAGACCCAGGCAGTTGCTGCTGGTGGCAGCCGTGGGAAGCGGGCCCTCTGGTGACAGTAGGGCTCGGCCACCGTGCAGCTCCACTCCCCGCAGTGGGAGACCCGAGAGGCCCATTATCACGGCCGCCACCTGGCAGAGAGCGACGTGAAGAGTCCGTCAGGTTGAAGAAAGCACGGTGAGGGCAAGTGTGCACAGTATCAGCCATTTAACAAGAAACAGGAGATGTAAATATGCGTGTGCATACACTTATACTGACACACACTCAACTGAAGGAGACGTCAAAACTCAAAAAGAAAAAAGGGTTAGTACGGAGGAGGGAGGGAACAGGGAGGAGAGACGGGTAGAGCCTAGACAGCTCTGAGTGTGCTATTTGGGTTTGGAAGGATGCAATCACCTCACATAATTACAAGACAAAGTGGAAATCTAAAACAGCCACCACTGAGAAACCAATGATAAAACACAGGCACTTGTTTACCAGGTTGGTGGCATCACATGCAGAGAGGACTCCAGGGGACTTCAAAACACGGTGGATCTCCCTGGTGGGATGGACCCCAGGACCCCACAGGCCGAAAACGGACCTTCCAGCCACTCGGCCGTCACGTTACTTGTGACAGAGAGGGTCCTGCCGGCTGACACAACGGGACACGCGTGTGGGAAACAGCAAACGAGCAAAGAGCCTGAAGTCAGCAATCCCAAAAGTCCTGTGCACCCCAACGTTTATTGCAGCACTGTTTACAATAGCCAAGACGTGGAAGCAACCTAAGTGCCCATCAACAGACGAATGGATAAAGAAGATGTGGTACATACATACAATGGAATACTACTCAGCTGCAAAACAGAACAAAATCATTCCATTTGCAATAACATGGATGGACCTTGAGAGAATTATGTTAAGTGAAATAAGCCAGCGAGAGAAAGAGAATCTGTGTATGACTCCACTCATATGAGGAATTTAAAACTATGGACCAAGAACAGTTTAGTGGATACCAGGGGAAAGGTGGGGTGGGGGGTGGGCACAAAGGGTGAAGTGGTGCACCTACAACATGACTGACAAACATTAATGTACAATTGAAATTTCACAAGATTATAACCTATCATTAACTCAATAAAAAAAAAAAAACTGATAAAAAATAAATAAATAAATAAAATGCGCTCCTCTCCGCATGCAGCTGAGGACTTCTGACGAATACATCCATCACTCAAAAAGTGCCCCCACCTCTGCAGTCAATCCCCGGCCCCGAACAAGCAGCTTGTTAGTTTTTAATGCTAAGTAGTATTCCATTGTATGAACTCACATATAAATACATTTAAAGTTAGATGTCTCCTATATCCTAGGCCTGTCCACTGGAAAGGCCCGGAAGAAATGGTGACCCCGTGGAGACGGGTGTTTCCTGGTTCCCAGCTAGAGTCCTTCTCAGGGTGAGGAGACCGCCCGACTCCTGGACACGGTGAGTGGATTCAGAAGCCAGTGCGAAGGGGCCCCATGGCCCCCAGCAGGACGATGTGACCCATAAGAACAGCTATGATGGGCTAAAATATAGAAAATACTAAAATCTCTTAGTTCTGTTAAAAACAAGACAGTAGGCCCGAATGGAGTCGCTTATGCTCAGTCCCACGTCACCAGACCAGGACCTGATTACAGTCTTGGCTCCTGCAGAAGTGGAACGTTACACCAGTCAGTCAGGAATCGCCTGGTCAGCTCTGAGGAGGTCCTCTGCCTGCTGGACCCCGGCCAGCCCCTAAAGGAAAGCGACCTTGCCACAACCAACCCGCGTTTTTGCCTGGAATCACTTCCTTGTTCCCACTCCCTTCTGCCCAGAAAAGTCTCCTTCTGACAGCTCCTCGGGCTCCTTTCTATCTGCCAGATCGGATGCTGCCCGACTCATGAATCACTGGACAAAGCCAGAAAGATCTTTAAAATTACCTCAGCTGAGTTTTGTTTTTTTAACAGTTTAAAATATTTTTTAAAACCCTCACCACCTCCCTTTAAAAGATGCTAAAGAGAAAACTCACTATTCTAGAAACTGGCAAGTCAAACAGAGAATGAGGCCTCTCCTGCCTCCCTACGACTGGAACGCAACGTAGCAACGAGGCAGGAAGGGCTGCTTCTCTTCATCAGTGAGTCCAGCTAATGAACGAGAAAGGAGGGACAGAAGGGGGACATCTGCGACTCTTAGGCACGAATTAACAACTCTGAACAGGGACCACCAGCGGCTGCCGACACCCCCAAAACATGAGCAGACGTCAACGCTTCTTGGATGGAGGGCGCCACTCTGATGTCATCTTAAAAACAGATCCGGGAGCTGGTCCAGGTCTTACAAATCAGCAATTTACAAGAAATACGGGGACAGAGACACATGTCAGTGCCACTCCGAGGGGCCGCAACACGGCCTGCAAACTCAAAGAACAGAGGACGTGGTCACTTCACAGCTGAATTACCAGAAGGGGCCACCAACCAGGGCAGGACCACCTCCCAGCCACACGACCCCTGGTGATGATGACGTGGAAGTGACAGCTGAAGGTATGAAGAACTTGCCACCCCAAACGTGCCACCTAGGCGGACGGGTTATTTTGAGCTGAAGGCAACTGAGGAAAAGGCAGATACAAGAAAAGCTCTGCCCTCCGCCCTCTGCCTAAAAGCAAGAAGTCAATTTACAGAGGTGCCCTCCCCTCCCCAGGAAGGAGTAGGATGAACGCTTTACACCCAACGATTCAGAAGCTCTACGTCTGCTGACAAACCATCCTCCTGCTTTTCCTGGTCACCTCCTGTCTTTGGCCAAAGATGCTATGAAGCTGGTTCTAAGGGAGGGAGGGTCCCTCATCCCCCATCTCCACATTCACACGGGCACACGTGCTAATAACCTCGTTTGTCTTCTCTTGTTAATCCGCCTTTTGTCACAGGGGCCCCAGCCGAGAACTCAGAAGGGCAGAGGGAAATTATTTACCTCCCCTGCACCATATACCTGGTGAAGACACTTTTTTTTTCTTTCTAAAAAAGACGATCAAAGTTCACCTCTTTCCCGCTCTTGGAGCATCAGCCACGGAGCCTGTGGATTTTCCCTCTTTGCTGCTCGAGAAAACCTCACCTCCTTGAGCCCTGGAAGCCTGACTGTGGAGACAGTTTAACAAGATCCGGAAACAGAACAAGGAAACAGGGCACGGGGAGGACAGCCTGGTCTGCGGACCCTGTTTCCCCGAAGCCCACCCCCAGGAAGGACATGAAAGCTGGCAGATAATCGGACACCACATGCCAGCGCCCCAGAGGGGAGGACACCAGGCCAAGGTGACCAGGTGCTCGCTCAGGCTGTCGGAGGGTCAGGCAGGGTCACAGAGGAGGAGCCGTGGGGTGGTGCAGGGCAGAGGGGCCGGCAGGAGCTCCGGGGCAGGGGTGGGTCGGAGGGAAGCGGGGCTCCGGGAGGGCTGATGACCTGAGCCTGGCTCTCTGTGGCCCTGTCTGGCCAGACCCAGCACCAATCTTCTGGGGTGCCCAGCCCTGGCCTGGGGCTGCTGCTGTGCCTGGGGGTTCTGGGGGAGAGGGAGGCCTGGGGAGACTGGCCATTCCTATTTCCCATGGCTTTATCCATACCTAGCCCTTTCCCCGAGGGCCACCTGCTAAGTTTCAGGAAAATTCTCCCACGATGTTCTCCCCTCAAAATAGGGGGCGAGCTCCCACCTTTGGGGGAAGCATGGGCGGGCACGGTTCCAGCGAGACGGCGAGGCTGGAGACAG
This sequence comes from Equus quagga, assembly GCF_021613505.1. Classification (NCBI taxonomy): domain Eukaryota; kingdom Metazoa; phylum Chordata; class Mammalia; order Perissodactyla; family Equidae; genus Equus; species Equus quagga. The sequence continues at coordinate 2,715,211 of NC_060272.1, forward strand.
TCCCTGCAGAAACAGTGCCTGTGTGAGGAACCTTCCGGAGACATCCGGGAACAGGGTCAGCACAGGACAAGGCCATCCTCACACCTTGGGGTCCAGTCTTACGTCCTGCTTCAGGAAATGGGTGTCCTCACAGACATAATCAGGCTTCTCACGCAGGAAAACAAATCACAAAGAGGCGATAAAAAACATTCACATTTTGGTGCAAATCTTAAGTCTTTTATCAAAACTGCACATCCTTTGTGTTTACAAAATTGCTATCATAGTACATTGTTCTATAATTGGCTGTTTCCATTCTTATAGCATGAGACGTGGCAGAATAGTCACCCTAACAACTGAACAGTTTCTCCGAACCCCTAACACTGTGACTTTGCCTTTCCCCAAATAGTCATCATGATAAATAATGACCGTGATGAACATCTTCGTTCATGAAGCTTTGTGACAATTTTTTATTAATTCCTTAGTTTAAATTCCTGGAAGTGGAGATTGTTGACTGAAAACAAAATATTTGAAGATTTCTATCCACATCGTCAACTCATCTTCCAGCACAGCTAAAAGGAATGACGTTCCTACCAGCAGTGGGGCTTGCGTTTTTGTCCATAAAACTCGAGACAAAAGAGATCTCCTTTTTAAAGTGACATTTCTCGTTTCCATTTATTTACAGCACAGCATTTCTTGTCCTTATTTATGGTGGCGTGTCACCCCTGCAAACCTTGTAACCGACTTTCTGTTGAGGCGTCCATCCTGTTGACTCTGCTTTGTGAGAGCCAAACATACACAGGCCACGTCTCTTGTCTCGTGGCCACCTTGGCCTAGTTTTTTTGTTTGCAGTTAATTTTCTTCATGGTGATTTCTGCTGCAGTTTTAATGTTCGGGTAGTAAAACCTCTTCCTTTTCTCCACTTCCCTCAGATCCGTCAGTGGAATGCTCCTCTTCTCTAACAGAATCACTTCCAGACCACTGAGCACTATTTGCCATTCGTTTTGGCAAGTCGGTCGATCGCCCACCCTAGGCGCTGGCGCAGTGCGTCCCGAGCATTTCCACGAGCATTTCCACGACGTGCCCACGGAACACGAGGGTGACGGGTCCGGGCTGTCCCAGACCCCGCAGAAGGCCGAGGGATCAGCGCCTCAGCCCGGCCTGACCTGTGCTGGACGCAGGGGAAGGAGACGCTCCCTGTCCTCACGCCCTCAGGCCTCTAGGGACCCAGGAGCCCAACTCACCAGAGATGAAGCCAGCAGGCGCTCTGTCGGAGCGTAGGCACAGGCCCAGAGACAAGACTGAAGAGCGGACATGGGGTCTGCTTCTCGAAGCAGGCGGTATCTTCCTGGTCCTGGACAGACGGCAGGATTTTAACCAGGCAGCGGGCAAGGCAAGAGGGGGAGGATTTCTATGCAGTGGGAACAGTCCACACAGAGTGGAGACCGTCCCCCCAGACAGCCCGCGCAGCACAGCTGGGAGAAGCGTGGAGGGACCTGTAGACGGGGCTCAGGTCTGGAGTCCTGGTGACTCAGCGTGTCTCCACTGACTACACGTGACAAACGCAATTTCTCTGGAGGAGTCTGGCCACCTGATCGCCACAATCATACGGCACGTGTTATAAAGCACACAGTTAAACAGAAAGACCACTAACGCTCTGATAAAACAGTAACAAATCTGCTGTGACCAGGCGTGCACAGGGGAGGTCCTGGTGCCGACAGACGACAGACGGGCGTGAGGGACTCGGCTCTGGGAGGGCAGCTGCCCCCGGGCATCTTCAGTTCACCTGAGGAACTTCCTCCATCAGCTCAGAGTCGTTACTCCTGGATCTGGGTTAATACGTCACATTTATTTTAATTAATGATGAAAAACACCAAGTCAACTCCACTTAGGAGAGACCATCCCAGAGACTCTGGGGTAACAGGAGACCCCCCCGGAATCTCCAAAGGCCTTGCAGAGGCGGGTAGGGGTGAGCCCCTCCAAGCCTGTCTCCCCTGAGACCTGGCGAGTGGCAGCACCTGCACCCACCCCAGGCCCCGGGCCTTTGGCAGCTGCCGTGAGAAGAACACCAACCAGGCTTCCAGCATCAACTAGTAACCCACCGCTGGTCCCCGAACATCTGTAAATTCATGAGCAGTGAACACGTGTTCTGAAAAAAAGAAGGAACTCAAGCGAGCTCCCTGAATAATATAAAAAGTCCAAGTGAAAAAGACCAAGGGTTTAGGCGAGGTTACAGACGGGAAGATAATCATTTCTAGCAACACCGCAAGCTCTGTTTCCACAAACAGCATATTCATCATCTTTGGGGAGTGTCCCCTCGGGACTCACAAAACCACAGAGAAAAGACCAGCCAAGGGCAGCCCCTCTGTGCTTGCTCTCGGGACCGTGTGCCTCTCGGGCATGGTGCCCTTGGAACGCCGCCTCTCGGGACGACGCTGCAACATTAACGACACGTGAGGAAAAGCAGTGACTCTCCCGAGAAAGCGCCGTGAGCTCAACGACAAAGAACTGGGCAATGGCAAGTGCACCATCTCTCAAATTACGCACAGCTGGACCCCTGAAAAGGCAGCAGTCATGGTGTTCACTCACTCTCCACTGAGCTATGACCACAGTCCACGCGAGACACACAGGAGGTCCTCAGAAGCCGACTTCCTGCCAAGCATCAATTTCCTGTGGTCTTTTTTGCTTTTCCCAGACCGCATTTTCAGCCCAAGCTAATTGTTTCTGCAAAGCTCTCTGTGAGACTCTCCAACAAGAACGCCATCGCCACATCGTTTTCACAGCTGGGCCTGGGCCTCTGTCTGCAGCTCCTCTGGAGACCCAGTCTTCCCCAGGTGGACGTGCGCAATCCACCTGGCCCCGCCAGAAGCCTGGAGCATCTCGCACCGTAGATGCATTCAGAGATTAGTTCAGCCACAGGACATTACCGATATTTGAAGCGTTTTGACTTTAAACAAGGACAATTCACAATTCGATCCACTATGGCAGATGTTCTGTTCGCTGTGAACCCAAGCCAAGGGTTGCATTACGTATTTTAAGTATTTTATCCACAAAGCCACGGCCAGCACCTGTTCAAGTGTGATCCTCAAAGGTTTGCTGGAAACAACTGTCGGCATCATTAACCGATCAGAACAGACACAACTTCTAAAAAGTAAGCACGCACAGAATACATTCTAGAAACAGGAAGTGCACCTGGCCGCCTGACAGGCCTCATGGCCACGGGCTCTGCTCCTTCACCTCTGCCGTGACAGGAAACTGCTAACCACTGGACGTACATCTTCTTAATCTCTCAAACTCGAGTTTTAAGATGACAGAGGGCATTCAAAAAAAGAAAAACTGTTCCCAGACAAACACGTCCTCGCCTGGCCCGGGGCCTGCTGTGCGGCACGTCCACCTGGTGCAGGTGGAGCAGAAAGGGCAGCCGAAGGTGCACCACACCGTGATCACGGTTCTCATGGGTTGGACCCCAGGTCCCACGGGGGACTCTGGCACGTGCGGAGCCAGAGGCAGATCGGAGCCGACGCGTCATCTACCCGCTCTGAGGTGCAAACAGCAGCGGGAGCTCACACGGGATCTGGCATTTAGATACGAAAGCACCACGTGGAAGATGGAGAGCAAGAGATCCGCAGAGCCACACGAGCCTTAAAGCTTTCTCGATAAAATGTACTGTGTGCACATGTGCATGCGTGTGTGCATGTGTATCCATGTGCAAGCACACGTGTGTGCGTGGTTCTCTAAAATATGGTAAACGTTTCCAGGGCCCCGGATTCCCCAGTGAGCATGACATCCAGGACACAGTGTTCCTTCCTCTGCACCCCCACGTCCCTGCCTCAGGGAGGCTCCTCCCACCCCGATCTGGTCGTTCCTATGGCTGAAGAGGCTCCATCCCCTCCTGTGACAGCCATTTATCCCTAAACGGCTGGTGAGGGAAGACCCGGGCCTCGCTAGCTGCCTGGTAATCAGGGCCTCCGAGTGGAGGGCACGCACAGTGACAGCGGTTGGGTCTCACTGGGACTTCCATGTTGGCTAAGTATCGGGGCCGCATGGAGGGTCATGCGTGTCTGCATGACAAAGGCACTCGGGCCGGCCACCCCCCAGCTGAGCCCAGGCTGGGTCGTCGCAGCCCAGGAGGGCGCTTCAGGAGATGCAGCTGCACTGGCAGGCATGGAGGGGCCAGGGCAGCCGGAGAGCAGAGAGGAGGGCACAGAGCCCTCATGGGCTGTGTCCCTGGAGCAGCACAGCCCCACGGAAAGGCTTTAAGCACAAGAGGCAACTGCCGAGACTATCTTCTAGAAAGACGGTCATGGCCACGGTAAAGGTGGATGGGGGACATGATGGGGCCATCTGGACTCCGGAGGAGAGCCGCGGGAGCCTCCACCAGGGCACGCCCGGGAAGGCGACGGGCTCTGGATACCACGGCGTGACCTCGCAACGCCTCCCCCAGCCACCCTCGCATCCAGCCAAGCCAAGGGGCGCCCTGACCCTCCGCGGGGCCAACTCGCAGAGGCCGCAGGCCCTGGAGTACAGGTGCCCCAGCCCGGGTCAGGTGGAAACCCTCCAAGAGGGCCACCGGCAGTCCCCTGGGATCAGAGGCCTCCCCGTGGCGATCGTGACACAGTTAACTGCAAGTGCAGTGACACATAATGTCATGCAGCGTGCTGCAGTGAAGGAGGCTGAGGAAAAGCCGAGCGCAGACACAGGGCTGTAGCTGCACCAAGCGAGCTGAAAAACAAGCTTATCAGTGTCGGCCCAGCACTTCCCAGCTCTGCCTGGCCTTCTCAAGCACCCCCGCCTGGCTTCAGAGCTTTTCAGCAGATCCCTTCCTATTCTTTCCAGTCCAGGGTGGGAGGAAGCCCCAAAGGGCCTCGGTGGCAGAGCCGTCCACGTCTCCAGGACTCGCGGGAAGTCAGCGAGGTTCTGCAGGCTACGGAGAAGGGGGGAATCGCGCGGTGACACCATTCAGAGCATGGCTCTGACCCACCATCCTGGGCAGGCGCCACCTGGGGGATCCTCGCGTCAGCCCCACGCGCGTGGTAACCCACACCGTGCGGAGGTTCCATGACGCGCCCACACTCGCGGGGCCCGGGAGGGACAGTGACACCCCGGAGCTGGACGTGGGCACCTGCCCTCGACTGGCGAGCCTCACCCCCAGGCGGCGATCTGCCAGGACATGGCGAGAGGCGGGCTCCTTGGCCGGGAGGCGCCGGGAAGTCTGGAAACGGTTCTGGCCGCCAGGCTGGAGGCAGAGCTTCCTCCGCAGGCCGCCTCCCTCGAACCTGACGCACAGCAGGCTCCCGGGCTCAGAGGAGCCGACTGATGCAGGGTCCGCGTGGTCATAGGCGGCTAATGTGCAGCCAGGCCGAGCCTGAAAGACTTGACAACCTCCCGCTGGGAAGTGACCGTCCAGTCAGCCCGGGCACCTGCCCGTCGTCCTCCCCCTTAGCGAGGAAGCAGGCCCCTCCTGCGTCCCCTTCCAGGGCAGGACCAGATGAGCACTTCCCCAAGTCCTCTCCTCACTTCTCGCTCCCAGCGAGTGACCGGCCCATGACTCGCCTCCTTCCTTGAGTGGACACAGACCAGAGAACCCAGATCTGTGTCTGGCAGTCAAGAGAATGCAGGCGTTGGAAAGACGAGGCACTCCGGGCGTGGGGAGACTAACTCGGAGGGACAGGCTCAGCCTCCTGCTCGCCAACAGTCACTGACAAGGGCAGTGACAAAAATCAACTTTCTAAACCTGCAGAACTAAACCCAGACACTGCGGGGCAACCACACGGGAGCGCCACCACCCACCCAGCCAACTTCATGTTGTTCACGAGCGCAAGGGCCCGTCAGCGGAGCTGTGGCTCAGAACCGCTGGGTCTGGGGGCACTTACGAGACACCTGCCACAGTCGCAGCACAAATATTCCTCTGCAGAAGCAGACGTGCAAATGCCGAGTTCCACAGACGGCACAGCTACGATCCTCACCCTCAGACGCACGCCGCAGGACTCAAACCCTGGACACAGCCCCGAGCGGGCGGCCCGGGGACAGCAGCACACACGGTCTAGAGCGTGGCCTCTGCCTATCGAGCCCCCACAGTCCAGACCAGTGACGGCGGATGCCAGCTTAGGGCAAGGCCGAGAAAGTCCAGATTAGGAGCTGGGAGGAGTGTCACTGAAGTTCTCAGACGAGCCTCTAGCTTTCGGCTTTGGAAGCCTGCCTGGTTCTGGTCACTGCGGTACCAGGCCGGCACCCTCACCATTGGACTCACACCTTCCCGCCCGCGGGTGGTCAGTGCGTGCGTTCACCTTGTCTAGTGAAGACGGAACTCTCAGAGTCAGGCAAGGATGGCAGCAATGCAGGCAAAGCCAAGAACAGGCAGCAGGCACTTCCTTCCATTACAAGACGCACGACAGCTCTCAGACAGCCAGGCCAGGGAGAAGATCCCCCCAGCCTGGACTGAGGGGTCAGGCTGAGCCTTGAGGGGTGTGGGGGCTGTCACCACGGTGCACTGCTCATTCTGCCCTCTGGGCCACTGTCATCTCAATATGACAACACACCAAATCCAAACAATAGCTCTTGTGTTCTTGAAAACTGAAGCCAAGCCTGGGAACAGCTCCCCGTCAGGTGCACCGTGCCTCACTGAAAACCCGAGTAAACATTTCTGCTGAGCTCTCACCAGAGCCAAGCTCATTTTAAAATGCTCCTTTAAATAACCACCAGGAAGCCACCCGAGCAGGCCTCTGGAGGCACCGTGTCGCTGGGCTGGGCAGGGAGCCGCCGCCTTAACTCAGTCTCCCACTGCAGGCGACCCAGGAGGCCAGGCCTTCAGCTCTGCCCCCAGATCTAACACATCAGCCTCCTAAAAGGGCCAGAGCGGCTAAGAACAGGACTCGTGAGTAATCAGCAGTAAGCGCTTCAGGATCAAAAGAAGGTTTAAAGCCGGCCCTACCTGTGGGTGTGGCCATCCCCTCGCGCTGCTCTCCAACGAGCCTGATGCCGTCTGGGACATCAATCCGATGGTCACTCTCCTCTGTTTTGGCCTCATTGGATCGCGGCGTGGAAGAACAGTCGTCGCGTCCGGTTTTCTTGCACAGGATGAATCTCCAGCAGTCAAACATGAGTCTGTAGCATGAAAACCAGATTTTAAAAGGAAAATGAGGTCACGCTGCCAAAAGACATCACAGTTGTTTCTTTGAACAAAGCCCATGTAACCAGATAGGGCCTTCAGCGGTGCTCATCCTGAAACGGATGCAGCACGTTCAGAGCTAAATTCATCCTTCTCCATCGAATTTCTATTGCGCCAACGCTCAAACAAGCAATCTCCTTTTATAATACTGAAATACAATAAAGTTGTATAGTCAAAAATATTATTTGCTTCTGCTGCTTAGAGGAAAAAAACCCTAGATTTTTCCCCTTGACATTTAGGATCTTGTTTCAAGGACATCAAAGTCCCCGTTCCTCCTGGTTTCAATGTCACAATCTAATTCACCGAACTGGCAGATTTTCAAAGCCACTGCTTATTCAGATTACTTAAAACATCTGAAATCCTCTAAGGAAAAAACGTTCTCTGAGTTCCAGCACAAGCATTAAAGTCTCATTCCTCCAGTGAAAATTTGGCAAAGAAACTTGAATCAGGTTTTCTGGGGAAGCAACCTTGAATTCAAAGAGACAACTAGCAACTTCTGTATTTCAGACAGAAGCCATCTAGAGTCATCTGCTGGGCCAGCATTTCACCTTCATTAGGTAATTACTGACCACACTGTTTGTACAAGGTCCTTTAGCATATTACAGCTCATTATTGTTTCCCCCTGTCGGCCTAATACCTGGCAAGGCCCCTTCTTTAGGAATAAAGATGTAAATAATTTAACTTGAATAAATTTTACTTGTGGCCCCACAAGCAACACCGTCTTTCCACTCGCTGCTCACATCCTCTTTATCCGGCGGGGTGAGCTTCGGTCCCTGCCCCAGGCCGCACCACACGGGGACCCTTAGTGCCCAGGAGGAGGCCACATGGCAATGGGAAACGCCCACTCGCCCACTGCCTGCCACCGCCGAGGACCCAGCACTGCCAAGGACCCGAGCTTCGTGCCCTCCTGTTACCGAATCTCCCCTTTCACTCCATTCGGCTGAAGCCCCGGCCGCTCCTCCATTTAAGGTTTACCCCGACCGCCTGGCCGCACCGCCCGGTGCCGGCTGCCCTCGGCGAGGTTCACACACAGGCCTGGCCGCCTTCCCCACGCCCAGCAGCTTCAGAAGCCCGCCAGTGCCGGCGGGCCCAGGCAGGGGTTCCAGCGTGCTGGCTACACGGGAACCACGGCGCCGCGGCACGACGACCATTCCAGGGAGAAAGGAGCCGTGATAGCCGGGGCACATGCAGTCCAGGTCCCGGACACTTTGGGGCACACTAACTCCACCCCGTCCCTGACCAGAAGAGATGGCGTTTCTCCCACCCCGTCCTGTTCCTGCCGAAACCCAAGACTCCTCTGGGCCCCACCCGCCCCTTTGCTCTGATTGACACCGTTGTTGGTCAGCAACTCGCTTGTCACTGTACGCATCTTTCATGTCACTTTTCCAGGCATGTCTTCTGGATCTGATAACATTTTCTTTAACACCATAACGAGGAAGCGGCACAGAGAAAATGGGAGAAGTGGAGCCACCTTCCAAAGCCAGCTCCCCCGGCAGGACCTTGGGCCTTAGCATGCCTCACTTGTCTTAGTTCCTGCTTTGTCTCTCCAAGAAAATCAGACCACGGGTGGTGCTCCTTCCAGGAAGGGCACAGACTGTCGAGCAGTCAGGCCCAGGTCCAAACACATCCCATCACTTTAGTCTAGTTTTGACATTAAAAAGTAGGAAGAAAGATTTCCCTGGTTAAAAACAAAACAAAACAATCCTGCTGTGCCCTCTCTCCCTCCAAACTGTACCCAGAATGTCCAGCAGGCTTATCATGACCCAAAAACCTCCGGCAGGAAAAGGCGCAGCGTGCACTTCCACGTGTCCCCACTGGCCGCCATCCCCCCCTGGGGCCGGGCCGTACAGGACCTGAGCCCTCCACCAACCCGAGGAGGTATTCCCGCCTATTCTGTCCTCTCTGCGGCAGGATCCTGGAGTCAGTGTTCACTAGGTCTCAAGACACACTGGGAAGATGAAAAGTTTTCTTTTAATTAATTTGTTCTGAAAAACAAACAAGCAGCCCTTCACCTGACTTGGCTGAAGACAGACAAAGTCCAGGGCCGCCTCCCCCCGCTGGCTGGTCAGCCTCGGCACCTGAGACTCCTCCGTCTGGCTGAGGGCAACTGGTGACCGGGGCCTGGGGAGGGTATGGCTCCTGCCCAGGGCTCCCTCCTTCCTCTGGGATCGTACTTCTCCAGCAGCCTTGGACAGCAGCATCCCAAAAGGTGAAGGATGCAAGGCTGACAACCACCCTGAAACATCCAGGCAGAGACCCTGGCACAGAAGAGCTGGCGGTTTCCCCACAGTGGGTTTTCCTCGGCTGCGTAACCCCAAAGGCACACAGGACAAATCCAGAGTTCAGGCCATGCGGGCCGTCGTTAGCATCAGTTCCCTCTAAAAACTTCAAGACTGGCGTCACCACAGAGCACTGAGTTCAGCTCCCCAGTGAATAAGCCCTGATAGGTGGCGGGGACCGAGGGGAGCTGATGGCGGCCCCTGCCTGGTCTTTGTCCCTCTCTGGAGCTCCAGGGGTCTCGCACGCTGTGCACAGATGAGAATCAGTCCCTGGGTAGCTGGGCTTGGCCAAGCATAGTGGGACATCCAAGTCAGCTGGTGCCATCAGCCCTTGCATCTGCTCAGCACCTGCTTGGTCCTCTGGGGCGCTGGGGGCACGGACACGAGGGCAGCCGCCGCCCCGCTGGAGCTCGGAGTCCTGGAAGAGCCGACTCATGCACGGACCAGAGCTCCCTGCACACAAACGCGACAGCCAGCTCAGCGTCGCTCACACTCTCAGCACAGTCACAGGTCCTCTCGAAGGAGTTGGGGGCCGCTGGGCACAGCGTGAACTCTCACTCACAGGAGCCTAACTGCGTCAGGTACCAAATCTGACTCTGCCTCCTCCGGCCGCTCCTCAGTTGGAGCCAGAACACCAGAGAGATGCACTTAAAGTAGAAACATCACAACCGCTGCCCCGCTGTCCCTCACGACAACTGCAGAACCAGTTACGAAGTGCCCATGATGAAAACGGAGTCTTACCGTTCAAAAAACAGAAGGCAGCCCTAGGAGAGGGGGAGCTCAAGGGGAGGGCGGAGCTGTGGCAGGACTTGGCCACAGAGGCCATGTCCAGGGGGTGAGGGGCCCAGCCACTTTCCCTACTTAGGTAGCACCCACCCCTCCACCTCCACCCCCGACCCCTCCATCTCCACCTCCACCCCCGACC
>NC_060272.1:2725958-2775022 GCF_021613505.1 Equus quagga
CCCCCACCCCTCCATCTCCACCCCCCCACCCCTCCATCTCCATCCCTCCCCCCTCACTCGGCTCCACCCCTCAGGCCCATTCTGTGTGGACAAGAGCACAGCCTTTCCCTGCAGGACTCAGTCCTGTTCTGTGCTCTGTCTCTAGTCCTTACTTCCAAATGAACAAACAGACAAGCAAGAAGGAGGACCGCGGGGAAGGCGAAGTTAAATGCTTGCCAGCTCCTTGGCGTCCACGTCATTACTCCCTTGTTAGATCTGTTCAGATTTTTGTCTTTGTTTCAACTCAGGAACTTGAATAATGTTCTCCACTTTCTCAACAGGTGGGCTGACTGGCCCCAGTCATGAGTTACATCCAACGCTTCAGCTGACGAGTCCCAGAGGTCACCGAGCCAGGTGCAGACCCTTCAGATGGACACTTGGCCTCTGTGTGATCCCTCTGTGGAGCTGCATAGGGCTTTGGGCTCCAAGGCGATACTGGGAGGCTCCAGCGAGGGGCTGGGTTTCCTGTGGCTTCCAGGGCTGCCCAGGGCCGCCATGATGGTCACCTTCAGGATGGGCCCCTGACCACAAAGTCATGATATCCAAGCCTCCAGACCTCCAAGAGTTTCTTGGTAACCATGGGGTGTCAGGTGTCCCATCCTGGACTGGAAGTTCTGAAAGTTCTACTGGAGGAAGCCAGCAAGAAACACGATCACGTGGCCGTCCCAAGGGGAAGGCGCTGCAGACAGGCTGTGCCAGCACGAAGCCTACTAGGATGCCGCAGGCGACAGGGCAGTCGTCGAGAGGCTGCTGTTTTTGCCTCTGCCAGCGGCCACCCCACACAGACTGCACAGCCATCCGCCTGTTCCTTATGGCCTTCTCGAAGGCAGGCCCGCGGCCCGCAGAGGGTCTCTCTGCAGGCGTTTTGGTGAAGACCCCTCCCCCCATTCTCACCACCCTCCCCAAGGGAGACGCTCACTGAGGGCCACGGCGCCTGCTTCAGATGAGGCTCCAGGCCCACCCGGGTCAGGTCCCAGAGGCTGGGGGCCCAGGAGCCTGCATTCCAACAAGCAGACCACGCGACCGTGCTCGGCTGCAGGCGTTCCCTCCAGGATCATGAGGAACAGGAACCCGTGGGTCTGTGGGGTCAGCCCAGAGGCTCTTGCCTGTCTAACGGGAGCGTCCCCATGTCCCCTCATCCCCAGGAGCTGATCAAAGGGTGAGATGGAGTGAACCAAAGAGAAAGAAGCCAAGCTCTACACAGAACACTGCATTCCTGTCACTGTGACCGTTACACGTCTAGCTTCTTCTCCAGGAGCGTCTTAAAGCAACACCCCGTCAAGCGCATCGGGGCTGGCTGTGGTCAGGCGGGAACACCCCAGGCCAGTTTAGCTCCGTCACACAGATACTTCAGCATCCTCTGCTTCATTTCAGCGCTCCCTGCGTGTTTCAAAGTTAATCAACCCATCCAGTGGCAGAGACCTCTCCCTTCCACGTGCCCATAACTTCACTTCCAGAGACCAAGGTGCTGCCCTCCAAGATCAACGTCCAGATCCTAGTGGAGTCTTCACCAAGGAGCCTCGGCCTCAGGAAGGGAGCTGGCCATCTAGAAGGCTGGACCTGGAGCACGGGCTATGACAGGAATTCAACAGAAGCCCCGCAGGGAGGGGGGAGAAGGAGGGTTTCGGGCGCAGGTGCTCCCTCTGCCCTGCACTCTGCAGACCTGGTGGATCTCTTTGATTCGTTCCTGTGCTCCTCCCCACTGCTCCTGCAGTCGGAAAGCCCTGCCTCCACCAGCTGTAAAGAAAGAGTCGCCCCAGAAACCGCGAACACATAACAAAAGAGTTGTAACTGGGCTTCCAGACCCCTGAGCCCCCTCCCGCAGGCTTCTGTCCTTCACGGGGGCCTGCACATGAATCTCCTGTCTTCACAGCGGTCCTGGGAGGCGGCTGGGGCCCGCATCACCCCCACTTCACAAAAGGCAAAACTGAGGTTCACAGAGGCGTCGGTGTCTTGACCACAACCGCACCGGGCACGTCCACCGCCTACAAGCAGGCCCCTGCTCAGACTGTGAATTGGGACATGGGAGGGGGCTGCCCCGGCCCACGGGGGCTTCCAATGGGGCCAACTCACCCCAGAGAGAGCACCCCCCCTCAGGGCCCACCCAGGACTGCAGGGCAGGACTGTCCCCTGTCCCCCACAGGTGTGAGGAGAGGGCAGTGGTGCCCCCTGATCCCAGGACGCTGGGGCAGAGCTCAGAGCTCAGGAAAACACTCCGTCTGTGAAGTCAGGTCTGAAAACCAGCCTTGGGCCAGCCATCCCATCAGATGCGCATATTAGAAGATCTCCTGCACAGGGCTCCCCCAGAGGCACCCCTCTCCTACCTGCCAAGGGTGGGTCCTGCCTGCCCGGGAGGGGGCCGAGGACACTGCACCATCAGCAGCCTCTGGGGATGCACTTCTATTTTGGTGGTGTGGCCCTGCCACTCCCCGGTGGCCACACATCCTGGGGCCTCCCACGGCCATCCCCTGCACATCCTGCCTGTGTGCTCAGGGTCACCTTAACCCTTCCCCACCCAGGGCCTGGCAGGCGGTCTGTTAGGGGTAGCCTCCGGCCACGTGTGCCAGGATGGGGACGTTTCCTGAAAAGTTAAGAGTCTGCACTTGCTCCAGAAGTCTCCTGGGGCCCCTCCCCCACCGTCATGGCTCCTATTTAAGTGTCTGCAGAGGAGCCAGCAGCCCGTCAGCCAGGAGCCAAAGGGATGAAGAGCAACAAGGTGTGAGTTTAAAAAACATGGTAGGAAAGCCTTCGCAGTTGTAGAACAAAGCAAAGTTCTTATTTTTAAACTGCAGCGTCTTCTCTTCCGCTGCTCTTTTGAAAGGCAAAGCAGCTGGACTGTGGGCCACGGCCTCTCCATGCCCGGCTGGGGGACCCCCACAGGGGACACAGGCCGGCCACCAGGGAAGTGAAGATTCACGTGGGGGACCCCACGCCGCGCTGCCCCACCAGGCCGCCCTGCGCGAGACCCCTGCCCTGGACACCCGCCCGGGACACCTGATGCATGGATGCATGGGAGAACCTGAGGTGTGGCTACGGGAGGTGCCGAGGGGACCCCAGCAGGAGAGGCCCCGAGGGTGACACCTGTCGGGTGCGAGGGGCGAGGCGGAGCGGAGTCTGCGCGGTGGATCCCGCGCTCCGGACACCGCGGGAGGCGCCCGTGCTCCGAGCCCCCAGACCACTGTCCGGCTGTCCGCCCACCTCGGACGCTCCGTCCGCGCCCCCCCGCCCCCTCCACCCCTCTCGCCCTGCACACCTGGCCCGGCCGTGGGGGCCCGTCCTTGTCCTCTGTCCTCGGTCCGCAGGTGCCCACGGACGCCCCGCCTCCTCCTCCGGCCGCGGGCAGGGGTGCAGGGAAAGGGGGAGGGAGGAGGGGGAGGGGAGGGGAGGAGCACAGGGCTCTGGCTGTGCGGAGGGGGAGGGGAGAGCGGGTAAAGGTCTGGGGGAGGCGCGGGATGGGAGGGGAGGAGGAGGTGGGAGGGAGCGAGGGGGCGGGGGGAGGAGCTGCCCCGAGCCCCACCCTCTCCCCGCCCCCCCCCCCCGCCTCCCCTCCTCTCCCGGTCTCTGCCCCCTGGGTCCGAATCCCCGCCACGTCCCCCGAGAGCACCCGGAGGGGTCCTGCCAAGGAGCGGGGCTCCTGCCACTATGCGCGTTCACCAGGACCCCGACCCCAGGCCGCAGGACAGAAGGGGACGCCGGCTGGACGTGGGGGTCTGACCCCACTTCCCCAGGCTCACCCGTAAAATGGGGTCCCCCCGCCCCTCGGGGGGCCAGCGGGGAGGTCCTGCGTCTCCTCCCAGGCCCCCCTAGGCCAGGTCCGCACTCTCTGCCCACGACCCTCCCTTGCGCCGGCGACTTCCCAGGAGAAGGGGTGGCAGGTGGGACCATGGCCGGCCGCTCACCCCCTGTGACTTCAGAGTCGCCAACGTTTGCAAGAAAAAGAAAAAAGACCCCGGCTTTTAATTCTTTTGTCTTCCAAGGTTCGGAGGAAGTAGAAGTTCCAGATAAGAATGAAAACATCGAAGTGGTGTAGAAAGACTAAGAGAGCCCAGTGTTGACCTAGATGCGAACTTTATTTTAGTCGAGGCTTTGAAATGTCTGCCTGTCCCGGTAAAAGTGGGCAGCCCCTCTGAGTAAACCCAAACCGGGTTCTCAGAGAGGGCGCTGATCATCAGCCCCAAGGCAGCTCTAAGTGCCCACACAGAGCTGGGCCCCTGACGCCCACAGGGACCTGGAGGGGAGCCCTGGGCACTGACCTTCCGGGCCACTGGGATTGAGAGTTGCTCCCTGGTGCCACCACACACGGGCTGCCCAGTGTGGGGTCTCTGGGCACCACGCTGTCCCGGGGCAGGTGGGGGGTACCGCCTGAGACAGGGTCCTGAGGGGACGACGGCCAGGCAGATTCAATGAGGCTGGGCAGCAGGGCTGGAGAAGGAGGGGGTGACGAGGCGGGCAGGACATTCAACGGGAGGGGAACTCCCTCCACCCAGAACTTCCTGCACCCAGTGAGCGAGGGGACAGCAGGGGCTGTCGCTGGAAACCCCCCAGAGTCAGAGAGCCGGCAGATTTCCCTTCCCCGGGGGCCCACAGAGAAGAGGTCAGAGTGCCCGGGGTGGTGCTCCTCTCTGTTGTTTTAAGACCAACACCGCACTTCCCACGACAGCATCAAAGACCCTCTGCTGACAGAGATGCTCTCCGACACACTGTCTTAAATATTTAATTGAGCAATAAAAGTCCAAAGGGAGGCAGCCCACCAGAGCTGCAGGGAGGGGCTCCTGCAGGATATGCAGACAGATAGAGCCGCTGGAGCGGAGAAAGCGGGAAATGGCCAGTGACCTGAGCTGCGACCCGGGTCAGGGGAATTCATGCAGACCGCAGGCTCCCATCCCACAGGGCCCCCCAGCACAGCCTCTGGACGGAAATGCATTCTGCCCTGGCTCAGGGACCCCACCCAGGACCCCCAACAGTCGGCTCAGTTATCCACCCCAGGACCGCAGGAACTGGCTGGCAGCCGCGTGGGAGCCACTAGCCCGGGGCATCTTTCCTCTTCCGTGAAAGCCTTCTGCAAAACCCCAAGATTTCTGTGCTGTTCAGAAAGTGTTAGGGCTCCTTCTAAAATTGAAGTAACTCAAGAGGAAATGAATTCCCCAAGTACAAAAGCCCGGCCCAGCTGCGCTCTCCCAGCAGCCCCCTCAGGTGTCTGGTTTGTTCCGGCCCCAGGCCCTTTGTGGCGACTCTGGTGTTCACAGCCCTGCGGCACGAGGAGGTCACCATCACAAATGGGCTTCTAAACAGCGGGCAGAAACAGAAGGGGTAATTCAGCCTGAGCGCCATTTCCGGGCTGCAGGGGTCCGCAGGGAGCAGGGCGGGCCTCTTTGCCTCTGCCATCAGCTGTGTGCCCCGCTTGGCTGGGGCCTGGAGCCATGGGATCCGAGCTCCGTGCAGGACCACTGCAGCCTGTCCTGAGCGGGGATGGTGCTGTTCCTGCTGTGGCTTCCACGGAGGCTGTAGGGACGTAAGTGACAATATTGGATTTCTGGGCGCCCAGAAGGCTGTGGGACGGGCACCTGTGGCCCCTCGTGGCTGCATCTCAAAGGTGTCCCGTGTGATCGCTGTGCCCAGAAGGTTCCTCTGCTGTTCAAATTCTCCCAGTTGCTCCGACTTGGTGTTTGAAACTCCGCCATTCGAGATTCAACCCTTATGGAAAAGCACTGTCCCCCCAAAGTACCAAGACCTGCCATGCAGACACCTCCCCACTCTCCATGGAAGGTGAAGGAAGACAGGTGTCAGGATGCCCCTCTTCCCCTCAGAAAACCTGGGGCACCCCTGGAGCATCCTGCCATGCTGGGCCCAGGGCGGGGAGGGTAGGAGTGGAACACGCTGCAGGCAAGTCAGGGCGCCTGACTCCCGAGTCCTGAGGGGCATTATTGTTGGGGGGCTGCCAACCCCCTCCCTGGAGCTTCAGAGAACCAGCCTGGCGGGGGGCGGGACAGACTTACCTCAGCCTCTCCCCTGGCCCCCAAATCAGCAGCAATCCTGACCCTGCCTTGACCTTGATGGGCCTGCCTTGACCCTGACGCAGCTGCTGTCCCTCCTCATTTGCACCTCCTGAGCTAAGCTCCCTGGGTTCATTGCTCCACTGCTGGCTGCTGCTGCCCCACGGCTCCTACCACCTGGTGCCTCAGCTGCACTTCCGAGGGCCGGGGTGGGCGTGGGGCAGGGGCCGCCTACAAGTCTGCTTCTGCGAGCAAATGGCCAGGGCTGGCCTGGCTGACCACAGCCCCAGCAGCCACCCAGTCCCGAGAATGCTGGCTCGGCCGGGCAGGTGCGCCCAAGCCTTCCAGGCATGGCCACTGAGTCCCTCCTCGGTCCCAGGCCTCGTGCTGGAAGCTGGGCATTCACCGGGGACAAGGCCTGGCCCCAGTTCCACGGAGCTCACCTTCCAGTACAAGGCAGGGGACGAACACGGGAGGGGTGCTCCACTGCCACGTCTGCTGGGCCCTGGGGGTCCGGGGGAGTCCCCAGGGGCCGTCCCAGTAGGGTGCGAGGCAGAAGCCCGATTTGGGTGGGCTGAGAGAGGACGGCGGGCAACGAGACAGAGACAGCAAATATGGATACATTTTTGGAGGCTTTTTTAAAAGGGGAGCTGAGAAATGTGCCAAGAGCTGAAGGGAGCCGGGTCGCGGAAGACTGCTAAGAAGGGCTCTGGTGCTGATGGGATAGGTCAGAGGATAGGGGACACTGATGCCGCAGCCGAGCAAGGGGAGATGGCTACCTGCCACAGATCACCTGTTTGTTGGGACAGAGACTGATTTCTGAAGAAACCATGCAGCCACGAGAGATGGGTCAAATCCTAATTTCTAGCCTTGGGTTTCACAAGCACTTTTTAGGCTCCTGGATCAGGCTCTGCCCATCCACTGCTCAGCGCCGTCCCTCGGCCCCGGGCCAGAGGTGTGGGCAGGACCCCAGGACCCGCTGGATCATGTGCACTCCAGGGTAGACCAGATGGAGGCCACGGTGAGTGAGAGGTGGCACAGCTCCGGGTGGAGACGGGAGCTGAGCGGCAGCCGGGCTGGGGCCCTGCTCCTCACCTGGCCCCTGTGCTCGCCCGACGGCCCCAAAGCCCGACTCTCAGTGGATCCCCAGCACAGACTGCTGTGGGTTGAATTGTGTCCCCAAAACAATATGTTGCGATCCTGACCCCCAGTGCCTCAGAATGTGACCCCACTTGGGAAACAGAGTCTTTACAGAGGCAATTAAGCTAAAATAGGGTCATCAGTGTGGCCCCTAACCCAGTATGACTGGTGTCCTTATAAAAAGGGGACATTTGACACAGACATGCACAGGGGAACGCCATGGGAAGATGGAGGCAGGTGGGGGTGATGCATCTACAAGCCAGGGAACGCCCAAGGTCGCCAGCTGCACGGGGAGCCGGGGGAGATGTTCCCTCAGAGCCTCCAGGAGGAGCCGACCTGGGACACCTCCATCTTGGACTTCCACCTCCAGGACCGCGGGAGAGTTGGTTCCTGCCCTGTGGCTGCCCCGTCTGTGGTCCCGTCACAGCAGCCCCAGGAGAGGAGCACAGTGAGCGCACAGATGCTGCTGCTCCATTGGGTCCCTGCAGGATGGCCACGTGCGGGCAGGTGGTCTGCTCATCCTTTTATACGCACTGTCTGGACACTAGCTACCTCCTCTCAGCTGTCGTAAGACAACCACAAATGCGGCTACAAATGCCAACAGCGCAGCGAGGTCTCGGGTTCGACACATTTAACGTCAGTGGTCGGTACACAGCCTTCCTTTGCCCCTAACAAATTTTTTGCTCAACTAGTTTATGAAGATGGAGGAACTGTAATCATTGACGAACAAAACCTAGCTAATTAAAGCATCATCTTTATTTTGATATTTAACTCATATTTTGAGACTATTTATACTAAGTCTTTAAAAAATTCTAGAGGTATTAAAACTGAGATTCTTAAGAGGACATGTTTCTTCTTCATGATCTCAAAAGTCTTCCCTCTCTTTGAATCTTGTAAGAACCAAGCGAACAGGAGCATTGATGGGTGAATTTTTTCAAACTATGATTTTGTGTAACTATTTTAAAGGATAATATATACTCATAATAATACATCCAGGAACCCATATTTCTCATTAAATTAGGACAGCGCCCGTCAGCAGGCCCCTTGGGTGCAAGGCCTGGCTGTTCTGTGGCTTCCCCAGGGTGTCGGGACTTCTCCCGGCAGCGACGGAAGGCTGAGAGACGGGCCTGGATAATGGGCTTTGGCGCCAGCTGTGAATTTCTCTGGGCACCGAGCAGTAAGCGTACACTCAAGATCCGCTGGCTGTGACCACGACAGCTGTCCGCTAATCGTGGGATCGGTGTCTTCAGTGCTACGAGATCTGATGCCGGGTTTCTCAGATTGGGCCTGTCAGGTTGATTAGGACTAATAAAGGTAACTCAACGATGAATTAGAAATTAGCTATCTAATTAAATGTTCCTGAACTATTCCAATAACTCCCAAATAATAAAAATATACAAAGGTAAGCATTTTCCCCAGGGGAGTTAATAGGATTATAACACGTTCGTGGTATCCCCTTAGTGCAAGAAAGGAACCGAGAAATTACGCGTTTCCGAGATTTTTCCTTGAGAGGAGGCTCACCTGTGTGTGGGTGTGGAGGGAGCTGGGACATGATGAAGTGGAACAAACGGTGCGTTCACGTGGACACAGGTGGGTGGTGCTGGGAGCTGACACCTGCTGAGCCTCAAGCCAGGGAGCGATCGCTCGCTTCACGGAGGGCAGCGTGCCTGTCCCAGCTGCTCAGCTATCGTGACCACATGTTCAGGTCACCTGGGGCAGGTGTGGACACTGGACACCACCACACCAGGAGCACTGGGACCCTGGATTCACGGTCCATTTCCCTCCTGTGGCGGCTGCAGCATTGTGTGTTGGCTCCTGGGGTTCGGTCTGTGACAGTCACCCACTCAGCACCTGCTACTCAGTGCTGGCTGCGTGCTTGCTTTGTGGTGTTCCAGGACCAGGAAGAAAGTCCCAAATTTAACACTGCAGTGACACCTGAGGCCTGACCCCATCCCCACCAGAGGTGGAGAGGCCCCTGTGGTGTCGATGCCCGAGCTGAGCATGGTCAGTCCTAGAGGGGACAGTGCTGGCCCCGAAAAGTGATCCAGGGATCTTCAACTTGCCTCCATCCTTGTCACCCCAATCGAGTCAGAATCCCAAGAACTGGGACCTGGCATCAGGTTTTGTGGGGTTTTTTTAGGTTAGAGTTTTCAGACAAGACCAGGAGCTGGAGAGGAGGCAGTGGCCGGCGGGTGGGGAGGCAGATGGCCACCAGAGGGGGAGGTGTGGGCTTGGGGGTGCGGAGCAGCAGGCCCCCGGGAGCCAGGCGGGGCGCACAGAACTCGCTCCCTCTCCATCTTACTGGGGTTGGGTGTGACCAGCAGAGCCCAGGAGGCCCATGCAGGGCTTGGGGGCCTGGATTTGGACAAGAGGCGGGAGAGAAGAATCTGGAGGAATCGCGATGGACGGTGGATGCTGGGTCCCCGAAACGTGGCTGCAGGCTGGGGTCTCGGGCAGGACAGTCAGAGGAACTGGGGGTGAGATGGACAGACGGTGAGGGACCCAAGGCTGAGTCTCCTCTGTGTGGGCCCTCACCCCACACCTGCAGCCTCGGGGTGCAGGGGCCCGGAGCCAGCAGGGCGAGAGGGGGGCACAGCCTCCCCACCCACGACTCTCAGGGAAGCTGTTCCCACTGCACATTCTCCACTTTATCCCAAACAGAAACGCAGCGTGGGAGCGTTTTACTCTCTCCCTTCCGTGAGCACTAATGTCAGTCCAACTTCTATGATTTTTTTACTTATAAAGAAACTAAACCAGACATTTTTTCTTCTTTATTGCAAGCAGATTCAAATCCCCTGCTTAGATAATCTGCAGAAAAGTCCAATATAACTAATATTGAGTCATTTACCTACAGAAATAAAAGTTAAAAAACGCATACAAAATAAACTTTACAGAAACGTAAGATTTGGTTTAACTCACAATTTAATATTTCAAAGCAGGTTAATGAATTATTATCAATTAAACATTGTTTAGAGGCTGATTTATGATCTTAAATTCACCTATGATATTCAATAATTTAAAAAATAAACTCCAGTATTTATGATGACAATGACTATAGATACCGTCATGTTAAACACACTTTTGAAGATTCTGCTTCATCACATCACATAATGAATGGACATTTTAAACGGCAATGCAGACACGTTATACTTCTAGGTCAGAGATAATATACGTGTATTAAAATTCTGTATATTTTGATAAGGTAAAAAATAAAGCTATATAAACTGATCTTTAGATTTTTTTCTGCAAAAGTAGAATCACACTTTAATAATACTTCCAATGCATCTTCATTAAAGCTTTGTTTATATACAATATCAGAATGATTCTTATCCCCAATTCACCTACTCGCTAGCTTAAAAAAGAAAAAAAGAATGCAATTGCCAACTCACATTTTTCCTGTTTTTAAAGTTACGGATGGGAACCTTCCAAAGAAATGTGGAACGCAAGAAACTGCATACCAAGCTGTTATATTGAGTTGTCAAATAAATCATATTAATTTTGAGATAAAGTAGAAGTGGTTACATGAGGTTATTTCTAGTCAGTGCAAAACAGATGAACTTAGTGGTTTTAAAGAAAAAGGCCGGAAAACTCCCTTTAGGCTGCACTGGACATTTGGCTGACGCCCAACAAGTTGAGAATAGTTATAACAGCATACATGACATGTTTCAGTAAAGCTGCAGAATCTCTCCAGGCCAGCCTGTGGGTCTCTGACCCGGTCCCTGCAGAAGCTGCTCCTTTGGGGCCTCCCGAGCGCAGGCCGCCACCCCCAGGGGCTCGCAGGGATACGCCCTTCTGGGTGTCAGTCTGTGTTCACCCTGTCGAGTCAAATGCCCAGGAATGGGTTGTCTGAGTTCTAACAGGAGTTGCCAAGAGAAGGACGGCTTCTTCGAGCTGCCAGGCAGAGGGCCCGCCCGATCCTGGACGCATTCGGAGGCCAGCTGCTGCTTTTGGCCACCTGTCCTGAGGGTGGAGCTGCGGGAGGTGTCAGTCGGGGGCTGGGCCTCCTGAAAAGCAGGTGCTCAGGCCAGGGCACCGCAGCCTGGCTCACTCAGCAGCCCCAACGCAAACCTGGGGCTGCCTGCAAAGTCTCCCGAGTACCACCAGGGCGCGTGCCATGCAGGGCCAAGGGCCCCATCTTGCGGGACTTTCCTCCCAGTGTCCCCTGAGAGAGGAGGCAGGGTGCTTGGGGCCCAGGGAACGTGCATGTGTGCACGCTGTGCGTGGGTGTGCATGTGAGCTGGCACACGTGCCCGCATGTGGCTGTGAGTGGCCACGGGGCTGAAAGCAGGAGAACGGGACGTGGCTGGGACCCCTGGTGCTTCACGGATGCCCTGCGGCTGTGGGCACGGAGGAGGGGCAGGAACCAAATGTTCGGACCGGGGTGGGGAGTTACGAGTTAATTCGTCACCACCTGCGTCACAAATAAGATTCTCAAAGCTAAGAAAAACGCTTAAAGTTGACGTTCTTTGCTTTAAGTTTAGTTAAATAAATACTAACTACTGTGAGGTGAAAGGTCGCATTAGGTCACACCTGAAACGTCATTTCAGGGGGTTCTTTGTCCCTCATTTTATTTTCTATCTCACGCCCCGTGTTTATTTCAAATTATCAAGCACAGTCACTTAATTTCCCGAACAGTTTTTTTAGAAGACGTTTTGGAGCGTGGAAGGGTTTAGTGACTTTCACAATGGACTGAATTCTCAGAGGTAAATGGTAACCGTCTCTAAACAGGTGGGAAGAGGACACTGAACCACCAAGCAAGAAGCTTCTATTTTAAGGCCAAAGGATGGAAATCAAAAACAAAACAAAAAGCAGACGAAATAGCAACGATCGGTGAAGAATATGCATAGCAAATTACCGTGCCGTAAACGCGCCTTTCGGCTAATCGCTGCCCCAGAAACACCAAGCGAACAGGCGCAGAGAGTAAGATCAAATCTGAAAGCTCACACTCATCAGATATTGAGACATTCAGCCAAAACTCTCACCAGAATTTAAATATAAAGTGGCCAAAATTTCATCAACGTAAAAAATAAAAGCTTTAAAAACATACTTTAAAAATCAGATATGGTATGTTAACAAATAAACGAATAAAAGAGATATAAACAGCTATGAAAATACTTCAGTGCAAAGGCAATTTTAAGATTTCTAAAAAAATACATTACAAAGAATTTGTTAACTAAAGACACAGAGAACCCGCCCCGATGGGGATCACGTTTATACCCAGAGTAGGTTCTTAAAAACGGCTGTAAAAACGCACGTGCTGCTGTTTGCAGGGATGGCCAAGGGCGGCCACCACACAGAACATGGGACGTGAGTGACAGGAGGACAGGGCGGGGATGGGCGGGCGGGAGAGGAGGACCCTCGGGACGGACACGGCTTCCTCCGGGTCTCCGTCTGACTCAGCCAGGCCTTCCTTCCCCTGGTCTTTGGTTTGGTGTTTATGCTTCACCCTAATTTATCCCAGCTACTCCGTGCTCACGGTTCCTGCTGTCAATTCATCCTCTAGTTCAAACCAACATTTTATAGGGGAAACATTATATGATCAAATTGTGGAACCTGAACTTCCCAAATACCAGCACGAAGACGTGTGAAGCAGCCGCGGTGCGCGCTCACGGTGCCCCAGAGGAGCAGGCCTGTGCCTGCTTCTCCGCTAGCTTCCGGGCGACGCTCTTCCAGAAAGGCATCGGTTGTAACGTGAATCTCAAACTGAAATGTCTTCTTGAAGGACCGTTAAGGCTACGTCAGAGAGGTGGCTTCCACAGAAACACCGGCACAGAGAAGGGACAGGAGCTCAGGACACAGCAGCCGCACACTGGTGTACCCACGCCGGAAAGAGTGGCCAAGCGGAGACCAACAGGAAGCTCAGCACGAGGCGGGCCGGGGCCGCAAGCACGGCCGACGCTACTGCTCACGGAACCTCGGCCCAGCTCCTTCCAGACCCACGTGGGCCTGAGAGAGATTCTGGAAGATGAGCACCGCCGCTGGAGGCCGCCTCTCAAGGAGGATCCCGAAAGGGAGTGACCGTCACAGCAGACGTCTGCCCTGGCACCCTCAGCCCCTGCCCCAAACCCGTGCAGTCACCACTTGCTCACAGCAGGGAGCTCATCCTCGGAGGCGGGGTCAGAGCCCGTCCCAGGAACGCTTCCATGGACAGACTGCCCGCTCCACACGTGGGAACCCGCCTCCCTCCACCGACACGGTGGGGACAGGAAGGGAGGCCTGGGAACACTCGGCAACACCCCGGCACACACAGGCGACACCTCGGCAGGGACAGGACTCCAGTCAGACCCCAGCCTGGGGCTTGGCCAGGCTCTGCGCGGGGCTCTGAACAGAAGAAGCGGTGCGGTCTGTGACACGAGCAGGATGTGGACACATGAGGGCCGGCGTCTGGTCCGGCCAGTGCCAGCAGCAGCGTCGGAGGAGAGAGGGACGCAGAGGCAGGGCCCGTTTGTCCCACCAAGGGTGGGTCACATCTGTGCTTCAAACGACGGTGGGTGCTGTGACCACCTGCAGACGTCCTTCTCGGGTGACGGCCGTAGCGGGGACGATAGAGCGTGGACACAAGACCCCAACACGGGCACAGAGGACCGCTGTGCACTCGGACAGACGTCCCAGGATTGCACCGGTCCTTTCTCCCCGCCCAGCTAAATGCCCGCAGGAAAACGTGCGAGGCCACCAGCCCTGCCAGAACCACTACTTGGCGTGGTCCTACTGCCAGCCCACGCTGCCATAGGTCCCCTCACCCCTCCTCCCTCCCTGGGGGCAGGGGACAGCACTCATGTGCACAACGCACGCACGTGTGTGGTTCTTAAAGGCTTGAACTGGTGAGCGTCCATCGGCCAGCCCCCTCGGGCCACGGCAGCAGGGTCCCTGGCTGGGACGGCGATGGCATTGGAGAGAGCAGCCATGGGGGGGGAACTGAGCACTCCCTGCTCTCCCAGCACGTCAGTGTCACCAGATTGGAGTGGGAGCCCGGCCAGTGGCCGAGGGGCTGAGCTCTGCAGAGAGGCAAGGGGGTGAGTTCTGGGAGGTGGTCCTGACGCCACACGCACATGTTCTGTCAGAGAACAGAAAACACAGTCAGTCCCGGGATTCTCCCTGAGACTCCCCCTAGACTGACTGATGCCCCACGGCCACTGCTGTCCTGGGAACTCCAGACTCAGCGCCCAGGTCTTGGACTCCCGTTCTAGGACACCGCTCAGCTGGCACCCACCCCTTCTGAACCACGACACGGGCGTGTCGACCGTGTTCTGGCTGCGAACGTCTCCCATTCTGGGTATCGAGGGAGCAACGTTCCATCGTCGGGGTAAATATGCAAGCTTCCACCCCAGAGGCCCTAGGGACTGAGCTCACGTCCTTTAACGTAACAGTGCTAGATCACCCCCGAGACCAGGGACACATCGTCCTGACGGCCAGTGCATGGTTATCTCTATGCACAGATGAACGCCGTCTGTGCACTTCTCATTAACAGTCCACAGAGGCCGGGGATACGGGCTGCACAGAGCTCACGTGAACAGGCAGGGGGGGACGGGAGGAAGCCGGACGGAGAAATCTCGCTAAAGGAACAGCCGTGCCTGAGCACGCCTGCTTCTCGAGAGAGGGTGGGCGTGTGGGTCAGAGGGCCCTGGACAGTGGGTCCTGCTCGGGCTGCGCTGTGGATGCGGCTGCGTCTCCTCGCCATGTCTGCAGGCAGACGCGGCTCCACATTTTGGCTGATGGACAGCAGTGGATCCACACCAGGCACCTGCCCGGCCCAAGCTCGATGCCAATCAGGCAACATTCTATTTTCTATTTCCAAATACGGTCTTTCCTGACGGGCCTTTCAGGTGAAGCTGTTTCCACCACCAATGACGAGGAAGGAGCTTTTACTGCACAGCAAACGCCGCGCAAGCGAGAGCACGACTGTGTGTGCAACACTCGCCCCGGCACACGGAAATGTGGCAGGACATGCGCACATGGACGTGTGGGTGTGCGTGTGTGCAATACATAACCATATGCAGTCCAGCCACGCTCAGGCAGGCCACTTACCTGGGGCAGAAATATCTGTGTAAAAACATTTCTTTTTTGTCACCATGAACCTTTGTTATCAAAATGGCACAGCACAGCAAAACTTTGGAGGAAAAACAGACAGCCCGATGGGCTCACAGCACACCGGGGGGCCGCCTGCGGCATGGACCCGTTACCTATCCTGGGGCTAATCCCGCCTCGGCCGCGGCAAGAAGTCCCTCAGGAGTGGCCTGGCGGCGCTCGGCGCGGCGTCCACCGATGCTGTGAGTTTCTCGCTCTTCTGCAAGGCGAGGAGAAACACTGAGAGGCTGCTGCCTGGACCCCTGAGCACGGCTCCTGGCCCCGGCAAAGCCAGCCGCACAGCTGACACGGGCCAGCGCCCACCCGCGAGTGCGACCGGCCTGGCCCTCAGAGTGGGGAGCCTGTGCACGACTCGGGAATGGGGCCAGCGGGCTCTCAGGGCGGCTGCCTCCCAGGCTCCCGGAAAGAGTTGGCCCCAGGGCAGGGGGAGGGCAAGACCGGCGGGCAGGAGAGCGGGGCCCAGTGCGGCACTGTGGAGCCTCAGCACGGGCTGCAGCTGGAAGGGCCGCCTGATGGGGCTGTTCCCATGAGCACAGGAAGCGCTTCCAGAACCCTGAGGCTAAAATCCTGCCCCCCTCACCTGAAAGCTTCCTGAGAGGCACTGAGCAGACAGCTGTGCTCCCCCAGAGCACCAAGGTCCCCAGGAGCAACTGTGCACCTGCCATCCCTGTGCCTTTGACCCTGTCCCTGTGCACCTGCCCGTCCCTGTCCTTCTGGCTCCGTCCCTCTCTGTGCACCTGCTATCCCCGTGCCTCTTTCCCTCTGTCCCTGTGTGCCTGCTCATCTTTGTCCTGTCCCTCTCTGTGCCTGCCCGTCCCTGTCCTTCTGTCTCTCTCTCTGTGTGTGCCTGCCCGTCCTTGTCCCTCGGCCCCGTCTCCAGTCAAGTAGAAGTGTCCTGGCCTGAGCCTGGAACCCTGAAGGTTCGGGTGTCAGTGCTGCAGGCAACATGGCCAGCGTCTGAGCACTAAGATTTTCTAGTCAAGCTGCACTAGTTTCTCAGTAACAAGGAGAAGGGAACTTTAAGAGTTGTGAATTGCAGAACGTCGTCTGGCGAAGAGAGGATGAACTAACCTAGTGATGGGGTTGTTGCCTTTGCAGGACAGAATCACATATAATTAAGTTATATGTAAAAATAAACATAGATAGGTACAGATAAATCTATAAATACATATATATATAAGCTGTATATATGTGCACATATACACACACGTATATCTATGAAACCTGGTGTCTGTGATGTTTTTCTTTTTCATAGACCAGATTGAAAGAAAAAACCATCCATTTGAAGTACAATACATTCCACATAAGGACGAGTCAAATGTTTGTTCCTCCAAAGTTTTGCAAAGTCCGCGTGGTTTTACAGCAACAAGAGTGCCCCCCGTGCGTGCCAGGAGCGTGCTGGCTGCAGGGACCTGTGTGAAGGTGTGGGTGTGGCAATACCTGTGGGGTCACACCCTGTGGCCACGGACACCACACGGCGCTCAGGGACGCCCTGCTCCCAGCAGCCTGAGTCTCGCTTCTGCAGAGGTTCAGAAGCAAGTCAACTCTTAATAACCCGCATCCATAGTTATGTCTTTATTTTTAGCCCAGAGTTGCAGGATTTAATCAATTTCATAAGCACCTCCTGTGACTTACTGAAGTGTTCCTGATAATTTCATCCGAAATATTTTCAAGTATGTAAACAGTGAGATGAAATTACGTAATTTATTCTAACAAACTCTGATGGCACCAGATTAGAAAAACCTTGATTGTCAATAATTACTTGAACTTAAAAAATGCACCATCCTGTTAGTTAAAAAACGGTGTTTAAAATGTATAGAAGACGAACTGTTAGTAAAAGAAAAAACGCCTTTTTCTCGCTTTCGGCATTTTCCTATTAAGCAAGCTGCGCTGGTAAAACAGAAATGGCCACTACAGCTATTTACAGCAAAGTAGGCTTTTCTGACAACAAGCAGCTTTAAAAAAAAGTTAAAAGGGAATTTGGTAAAACATCTGACCCTAAACACGCCCCTCCCTGCTCCGTCCAGTTTGAGGGGCAGCCCTGGTCTGGCCTTTTCTGCAAAGCTCTGCGGCCTCCCTGTCCTTGTCTGCAGAAGGGGCGTGAGAGGCCGGTGCGAGGCCTCCCGTCTACCTGCTGCGGGCTGCGGAGAGAAGGCGGCACGGAGGGGGCCACAGGGCCAAGCAAGAGCCACACCCACGCCTTCGCGTGTGGGACCCCCTGCACACCAGCAGGAGCCTAGTGGCCACAGCTGCACATACTCTGCAGCATCTGATGAAGATGGGCCGTGCTGGGCCTGGGACCGGATACTTCCAATGGATGCTGGAAGACAAACCCGGTTCAGGGCACTGAGAGAAGACACACGTGCATCTCAGGATGCAAGTTACCAACGTTTCCCGGAGCAGCGGTTGTGAGAACCGACAGGAGATGTAAACACCGGAGCCCTCGGAAATAAGTCAGCCCTCGGCTGTCCTGAGCCTAAATCCCAAACATGCAAAAAGACAGAGACGCATCACCTTGTCCGTCAGAAATTCAGACTGCTGGAAGTCTGAGAGAGCATAAAGATGGTGGACTGCTCGACAGAAAGGCACTGGTTCCTAGTCTGCCAGTCCAGGGTGGAGGGGCCATGCACGTCAGAGAAGGTGGCAGTGTTATTAGCAAAGAGCCGAGGACAAGGCACGAGGAAGGGAAGAGAGAAAGAAAAGGCGGTGAGTCTGGTTAAACGCCAACAACGCCTAGACCTCAGCGCTGTCCCTGTCGCGCTCAGTCCCCGGCACGGCGGGCAGGACCACGGGCTGGACCTAACGTCTCCTCCCTCCCAGCAGGCCCCGCCAGGGAGAGCTCCTTCTGCACTCTCACGCCCTGGGTGCCTGCACTTCACCCCAGCTGCATGTCCCCCCCCGTCACAGGTGGCGGGTTTAAAGGCGATGACTTCAGATGGTCGGCAGTGAAATCGTGTGTGTGCTCTTTCACTAACCCGTGTGAGTTTTTGTCAGCACTGACTTGGCAAATGTGGGGACACAAAGGAGGGAGTCATTAGGATCTGGGGGCGCTGGGTTTGATATTCTTAATGAGCATGTGCGTTCTCGCCAACCCACATCCTGTTCAATGGCTGGGGCCGGTGGAGGTAGGGTGAAGGCTGTCCCCAGGCCTACCCCACCCCAGGGGAGGGCTGCCTGTTCCATCCCAAACTCGGCTAAGGGCACTTGGGGACCAGACCAGGGGGCCATCTGGGTCCTCCCGAGTGGCTCAGCTGGTCCCAGGACTTATAAGTGTTGTCTTCTGTCTGAATCGTCCTTCCACCGCTCCACCCCGCCAGGCACCACCCTCTGTGCTCTACAGGCTGGCTGCGGCTTCCGCCCTCTCACCAGGCTCCCCCCTGGCTCCTCACTGTGGCTCTGCACCTCCATGGGCAAGTCTCAGGGCAGGGGGGCGAGGGGACAGGCGTGCCCTCCCTGAGGTCATGGGGGCCAGGGGACGGGGCTGTGCCCTCCCGAGGTCTCCGGGGCTTGGGGACGAGGGTGTGCCCTCCCAGAGGTCATGGGGGCCAGGGAACGGGGGTGTGCCCTCCCTGAGGTCAGGGGAGTGAGGGGATGGGAGCGTGCCTCCCCGAGAACCCTGGGAGGGCCAGAGTGGTTTCAGGAAGCTCCGAGTGACATCTCCTGGTGTCCTACGCCAGGGTGAGAGCTTTGCATGTGTCACTTCTTTCCTGAATCCAGAATTCAGCCTGTCGGCCTCAGTTTGGGAGTGTGGAATATAAGCAGCCTCCCAGTTACCAGCATTTCCTCATATAAATGCTAAAGTTTAGAGCCAAATTCACCATCCCTAAAAATAATGCAATTTTACCTTCAAAGTAAGGATTACTTTAAAAAGCTTTTTTACATTCACACAAAATAAAGTGTCTTTTGTACTGGCTTAATATTTCTTAATCTTTGTCTTCTTTCAGCCGACCAGCTGTTTAGGTCTAACATCACTTGTCTTGACTTCACCTTCGTTACTGTTTAAAACCACGTATCGTCGTGGGATTTGGTAGAATGCCTGGACTGGTCATATTTCCACACCCAGGCCCTCCAGGCTACCCTTCGTAACGATGACATCCCACTCGCAACCCTGGGAGCGGCCGGGTACCTGGACCCTCTCGGTGGCGCTGGGCCACAGCTGCCGGCACAGGACCTTCTTGAGAACATCGGGGAGGAGGCTGACGGTGATGAGCAGGACGATGGCCAGCCAGGCAGGGCCGCTGGACAACATCTGTATGAACACGTAGTACATCCTTTGATAATTGAGGAACGGCCTGGAGCGTCGAGAGAGAGAAGAAGACCAAGACAACAGCAGGTCAGAAACCCTCAGAGCGCTGACACCCTGGTCTCTGCTTTCTCAGCGTGCAGGATGCGCACGCTGGGTCTGGCAGTTTCTGCTTTTGTCACCGACAGTCACTGGGCAAGCCATTCAGCTCCCTACTTCGAATTAATCATATAAACACCGGCATGCAGTGCTTCCCCATAAGGCTGGGGTGCTGTGAACGGGAAAGAGGACATGATTCCATGCAGTCACCCCAAAGAAAAGAAGCCCTGACGTTCACTTTCAGAACAGGAAGAAAGACGTAAAAAGATTAAAACAGGTGACATTTTTGTATCTCAGAATCACGACCTGATGAATGGCTATTGACAGGGAGCAGAGTCACGTGGGTTCTGATCAGCCGATCTAGTGAACTGCCTAAAGCTTATGCCACAAAACATGTAAACCTGTTCTATAAAAATACAGAGCATGAAATGACTTCCCTGCCGGGTGAATCTATACATCAAAGAAAATATCTATACTGTTCAACTTGAGTTACAGTTTCACGATTCCTAAACCCCACGGCCCAGGAGCTGGTCAGAGACGTCTTCAGGACGAAACCTTCCTCTCACACGCCACAGCTTTGGGACATCCACCCCGACCTCAGGGCTCCTGAGGAGCAGGCTTGTGGCAAACCCAGGGAAAGCCCGTCTTGTGCTGTGCGTCCAGGTCTCAGAGCACAAGCAATGCACAGCTTTGGCCACTGGAGGCCAGCAATGGACCAAGAGGCTGACGGACAGCAGCAACCGCCAGCACCGCGGGGCAGTGACTGACCAGAGAGCCCTCCTCCCCATCCTCGGGGGTCACCTACGTGTCCCAGGAGCTGTGCTCACTACTGGACATGCAGAGTGGTGACGGCACGGCTTCGGGCCTCACGTCCAGCCAGGCCTGGGGCCAGGCCAGCACACCCAGTGGAAGGGGGCACTCCCTCCCAGGTCAGGGCCCCTGGGCCCTGCTCAGGAAACGCTCCGTCTTATGGGGAGGCGGGCACGTCAATAGGAGAATTATAGGAAAATGCGGTCTGTGCTGTGACAGAAGCAGGAACAAATGCTTAGGGCCTGAGGCGGAACTGCCTCGCCCGTGAGGTGTCCAGGGAAGCACCAAAGATGACGAACCACCAGGTTTTGAAGGAAGAATAAGAGCTCATCAGGTAGGCTCGCTGGACAGGACATTCTGGGCAGAAGCAACGTGCTTGTGAGGGTACCAGAACAGAAGCCGGATGCGGCCACTTTCCGGCCCTCGCAGACCTGGCTTTCTTGACTCTTTACTGCAAATCTCTAAGCCGGCTGTCCTGCTCACCTTCCACCCACAAGTTCACTTTCAGCGTGGCAGCCACAGTAGTCTTTTGAAAGAGCAGCAGACTTGCTGCTCCTCTACCAAACCCTTGATGGCCTCCCACCGGCGCTGGGGTCGAGGTCCTCCGTGGCCGACAGGCCCAGAGCGGCCTGCCCCTGCTTACTTCTCCAGCTGGACCCAGGCCGCTCTCTGGTCAGGGGGGGACTTCCTCCCGCCTGCCAGGCCCTGCCTCAGGGCTTCTGCTCTGTGGCTCCCCTCCTTAGGGGCGGGGCTTTATGTGAAGTCAGACTGCCTCGGCCTGAGGCTGGCCCCCGCGAACCCACTATGTCCATCCTATCACTCCTATGTAGAGAACGTGGTGGTGGGGAGACTGAATGAGACGCGAGCCAGCAAACACAGAGCTTGCACCTCCTTGTGGGAAGCATTTAAGAAGTGTGACCTGCTCTTATGATGACGGTGATTTTTTCCCCAGGTTTCAGTTCCAAAATAACTTTTTTGAGAAGCCTTCTCTGACCTTCGATCTGAAACAGGACCCTGGCTAGCCTCTTGGGTCTGTCCCCACTTGTCACAGCCTAATTACTTATTACCCAGCGCATCTCCCCACCGAGAAGGTGGGAGCAAAGGAGCAGGGACCACAGGCGCCTGGATCCCCTGCGGGCCCCCGGGCCCTGGCACGATGCCTCGCACGCAGGACTGAGGTTGTACAGAAGACGCATTCTGAGCCCTTGATGAAAGATACTGCAGGACTACGAAGGTGATAACGACGACGGGAGACTTCTGGAACGCATACCAGATAATCCCTCCCCAGAGGAGGGAGAAAACAACATAGAAGAGCAGGGACCCCCAGAGGACGAAGTGGTTTATCCACGTCCAGTAGTGCGTGTCCAGCGCCAGCTGAAAGGAAGAAGACAGCGAGTCAGTGCCGTCACCGAGGCGTGTCAGTGTGAGCCCTGACGACCGCGAAAGCCAGCCAGAAAACGAGAAAACAAACTGCCACGTCTTAATTTTAGCCCAAATGCCGACGTGAGACCGTTTAGGAAAACCAAAACCTTCGACGTCCAGTGGAGAAAAAGAACGTGTGACGTCACAGCCTCTTAATCACAACACTCCAAGTGACTCTCGCCCAGGTCCCTGGGAAACGCACCTGGGATGCGCTTCTCTGTTTGGAGGACTCGGGGCAACAGCTCAGCCGGTTGGCTGTGTTACCACTGAGGAAAGGACTTCTGCAGTTTCTTTGTGTCCCCTTTTAAGACTCAGGTTGATAGCTTTTGGGACTTTCATAATGATATCCCATACAGAATTTGACTCGACTTGAAAAAGAGCTGAATTTCCCACAACACGTTAATTTGCTTCAATTAAAGTATACTTTGACTATACTGGGGGTGAGGCTGCTGGCTATTTAAGAGAATTCTCATCTGAATCCTTTTATAAAGAAGAGGCTCATTCTTGCATTTTCCTCCTGAGTAATTCTGGCAGTTCACACACCCGATTGCCTGGTGCTGAGTCTGCTCTTGGCCCATTTAAACAGCGGAAGGACGGCCCCCGACAGTCTGGGAGCTCGCCTGGGCTGCGTGCTGGGTGTGGATTTGTAAATCGGGATGGATTTATAATTCAGTTCACAGACAGGAGGCCTCTCACGGCCGGGGCACCTGGGGCCGAAGGAGAAGCATCACCGAGCGAGAACGTACCTTCAGTGTGACCGTAAACATCATCACTGTGAACACCAGCGTCCCGAAGGTCCAGTTCCCAAATACCTGGGGGGAAGACAGTCCAAGGAGACTCTGGTTAACACGTATTTTTCCCCTTTCCCACTCAAAACAAGAGTGAGAGAGAACACAGCTCTCTGTTCCTTGTGCCCACACCACAACCCCAAAGACACAGGGACCACAATCTGTTGCACCCGGGGGCGCACGAGACCCTGAGGTTCCTGGCATCATCTCTGGGGCCAGGCCAGGGATTGAGCGGGGCTCAGCGCCACCCTACATGGACCGTGCTGTCGCCCTGGCGGGCCCCCGCAGGGCTCTCCGCAAACGTCAGTCCCCACGACACAAAGCGAGAGCACAGACGACGCCTGAGGCAGCTGTGACTGACAACACGCACGAGGCTGACTCTTCTCTTCGGCTTCGCGCAGGAGAGCCGTTCACCCATGAGCAGCTCCACGCCCCCCGCACGGCCAAGGATAAACGCAGCCGCGTTCGCGTCCACGCTCTTTCGAACTCCACTCCACCCCCGCCTGCTCTGAAGCAAAGCCAGAACATTGCCCTAGTGGGCGAGAGAGAAAACACCCACGTCACGAATGGGCAGCCTGAGAACGACGACCTCACAGCAAGGTGGTCACGGGAGAGGAAGAAGTGAAGACGGGACAGCTGCGCGGAGGCCCCAGCGGCCGGTGTGATGGCCAGAACCACAGACACGCCACAGCCCCAGGGAAGAGGACGTGGCCAGGGGAGACGACCACGAGCTCCGGGGCTCCGTTCCCTCTGAGGATGCGGCAGGACGCAGGGGCCGGCGTGTGGAGGAAGCACGAGGGAGGTCAGGAAACGACACGCTTCTCAACCACAGACAAGGACACAGCAAGGAAATCCCTGTACTTGACGCTCCTTCTCTTGGGGACAAATCAGTCCCCTGGAATTCTGTTCCACAGAGTTAGTTTCCGCGAGATGCTACACTACCTAAGAACTGACCCGTTCCTGGTCTGTCGGATTCTGTGAACTATGCCTCTCAGGAAACATTCCTTGGCTTCTTTAAAAGAAAATAGTTTTATTTCAGAAAGAATGAAAACGCCCCCGTCCAGTAACACACATGGGCCTCAGCTGTAACTTCTACGGGTGGGCAGCACCGGGCACAACCATCTGGAGTCTGGAACCGGCAATTCTGGTCAGAGCCCCGGGCGACGCTGCCACATCGCTCTGCCTTCACCTGTCCTTTCGGGGAGCTGCTCCCGGCTCTCTGGTCAAGGCAACGTCTCTGAAAATGTCCTCTTCATCTCCCAAATCACTTTAAGGGAGCCCTCCGGCGAGTCGCTAATAATTTATTAAAACTTTCTACTATTTCCATGGATCGTGGGAGTGACACCAATCCCCTCTCTCAAAGGGCTGTCCAGAGGGACGGTTTCTGTCCAAGTGGCGTCAGTTCCCCACCCACCACGGAGCCCTGGTCTGACGGCCTCTTGGGACTCTCCTCTCCACTGAGAACGTGACTGACTTTCAGCCTCATTCAGGTCACAATGAGAACTCCGGGAGGGCTCTGGGGCCTCAGCTCCACTGGACCTGCGTTCACGGCCTCCCCTCACACTTGGCCCTCTCCTCTGAGCATCGCCATCTTGCAGGAGATCTTCCTGCTCACAGATGCCCTGAAACCCAGGCCCACTTAATTTTTAAAGGTAAAGATGCTCCTCCACAAACATAACTTGTGTTTCCTCAGAATTGGTCATGGCCACACCGACTCCCTTCCCTTGGGCGCTGGCCCCTTGCAGCTCCCGAGCCCCCGGCATGCTGTTCTCGCCGGCAGGCTGTGGCTCGTGTCTCAGCCGTCTCGACGCTTCCTACCTCTGTCACAACATGCTCCAAACTCCCACGTGTTCACCTAGGAACATCTTTCTGTGCGACTGTAATAAAATAATTACTGCCTTAGTATTCTCATCTGTGGCATCGAAATGAGAAACAACCATGGCTCGTGACGTCTGGGCAGAAAATGCTCCATAAGCGAACTTCTCTTTTAAAAACATTATCAACGGTTCTCTTATTCCCTCAACGCTAATTAACGTGACTGTAAACATTCCCGTAGGATGCCTGCGGTCTTTAAAGGGAGGGGTCCTCCTGTACTGACCATCAACAGAATCTAAACGGCCCCACCAGGAGATGCGACCTTGTTTGGAAGGGATGCTCTCAGAAAGTGATGATAATGTAACCACCAAACTGCCCGCTGCTCAGGAACCCAGGGTGCCACCAGGCACCCGAGGCGGCCCCTTGCCTTACTCCAGTTCTGCAGGTTTATCCAGTTACTGCAGAATCGGCCTACGATGCCATTTCTAGTTTTGTGAGTGACCTAACACTCTTTTCCCCCAACGCAACTGAGAATCTAAGAATTGACAATCCCGAATGAGAAGGCTCATCCGGAGACACTGAGGCATGGCGTCACTCCAGCCTCCTGGGCCCCTGTCCACCTAGCAATCTGGAACACAAACGTCTGCCCTGGGCCGTCGCGGCGCTGGCTCCAGGAGGGTCCCTTCTCTAGCTCTCGTGACTCCGAGGCTTTAGTTTCTCCAGCGTCTACAGAGCGTTACTGACCTGCAGCAGCTGTCACTCTCAAGTGTGTAACGGTGGACAAACCCACAGGAAACACCTTATTTGGTCCCGACTGCCCTGTGTGCTGGTTCCTAACACCACCACGTGTCTCAGAGGCTTTTCATGGACAAGATGGACACTGCGTTGAATTTCTGTCCTGACAGGCCAGCAAGCACAGGGCGGGCTCGAGGCTCTCAGCCCAGCAGCGGCCAGGCTCCCGAGGCATTTCCGAGCTGCCCTGGTGCAGGCCAGATTCTGTTTTCTCTGTCTTGGGCTCTCTTTCTGGCACTGTTTCAAGTTCTAATGAACAGTGCTGTCCAGCACGGCTGAGCAAAGGCACGCGGCGGGAGGGTGGGGCACAGACGTGCAGTGCGGAAACAGCGCCCTAGAAGTCAGCTTTCAGTTGTGGGGTGCTCAGGGCACCTCAGGAACAAGGAAGCAGGAGATGAACGAGGAGTTGGCAGAAATCCTCGGATCACGTGGAGGGGGCTGCAAAAACACCACTGCACCCCCTGACCCAGGAGCACGGGGAGCGTCAGGATGGAAGACTGGTGGAGTCACCCGAGGGCGGCAGGGGTCTGAGCAGGTGCAGGACAGCCGCCCGAGCATAATGCGGGAGGTCACCCTGCACTCCCATTCCTGGGCGCCCGGGCCACGCGAGCCTTTTACGGGTGCTTTCCTGCTGGCACCAGTCTCCTCAGGGCGCTCCTCAAGCAGCACCGACCAGTTTACTGTGCAACACTGGGGTTAACGTAATGAAGCAGCAGCAGGGAATAGAACAAATACAACGATTTGCACCAAATGTCCCGGGTTTGAGTTCTATTAGCCGATGTTGTAGGAGTTATTGCATCTATCTGCACTTCAGTTTCCTTGACTTTAACACCATGAAAATGTCCAGCTAAAGGGCGATGTAGTGAGAGGGGTAACGCTTGCAGAAGGAAACTGTGAATACTGTGCCAGTGACAGCACTTGTGACGGTGCCGACACGCAGCCATGGTCCTGGGCTTCAGGCTCGGGACAGAATCTGAGTCTTAGAAGACACATGTAGGAGCTTCCTTAAAGCCTGGCCCAGAGGGAATCTTACAGAAGATGCATAAGAATAAGACAGCCCTACATAACTACATTCATGGCCTGGCAGCACCCAGGAATTATCCCATCACAATCAACTAACACAAAGAATGAATTCTAGAAAAATGTAAAGTCTTTAGATGAAATAAAAGTTTTTAAAATTCTCAAGATCAATTTAGTAAAAATTGGTTTAGGTTATCATGAGAGATAACAGCCTCTTTTAGTAACCAGAAAAAAGAAACAAAGGGGGCCAGCCCCGTGGCCAAGTGGTTAAGTTCGCATGCTCCGCTTTGGTGGCCCTGGGTTTCGCTGGTTCAGATCCTGGGCGCGGACATGGCACCACTCGTCAGCCCATGCTGAGGCAGCGTCCCACGTGCCACAACTAGAAGGACCCACAACTAAAATATACAACTATGTACTGGGAGGCTTTGGGGAGAAAAAGCAGAGGGAAAAAAAAAAGAAACAAAGGAATCAACGGATAAACAAATTCCAGGGGACATGGAGCAAGACTTTGTGCTTCAATCCAACAGTGTGAGGGACATACAGAATGGGGAAAAGAGAGCCGTCCAAACAGGAAATGAAATCGATGTCTGTCCATAGCTGCCCTTCCTCCACGTCAACATAGGGTTTGTACGGCTGGTTAAATGCTGTGACGTCAGGCAGGAACAATTCCGCCCCACATTGTCCACAGGTCCCCGGGGCAGCATGGGTTTGACAATTCAGAGCAACGTCCCCCACAGGCCTCGCATGCCTGAGCATGCTGCCTCTCATTTAGGCAAAGGGAAGTTCGAATATATCAAATTGATTTTGAAAACATCACTAACTCAACTGGCAATCCTGACAGAAATTCAGAGAGAAGACACCAAGTAGAAACGATGGGACTGCACACACACGTCTCTGACATGACTCGGGCTCCACAGCTGACCGCATTTCTACTGACACAGCACACGGAAGAGGTCACGCGTAAAAATATTTCGGGAAATATTTTATCTATAACACACTCCAACACATAAAGGACAAACCCACAGCTGTCTTACCATATGTGTGCTCGTGGTCATGATCTGAGGGTGGGAAGGGAAGCAAGTGGCAAAAAGAAAAAAGCAAGATACAAATAAAGCAACCCCCAGAAACGGTGGAACCAACCCGAGGGCCACCCGTCTACCAGGAAACTATCAATCTACTCATCGCAGAGCAAACAGACCCTTAGGATAGGTGCATGGGAAAAAACACTAGAATGCGTTAAATATGAAGTCAGGCCCCATATTAAGCGGGTGACCCAACGGAACCCCAGACGAATGGGCAATAGGGAAACTAAGGTAAAAAATCCACCAGTCAGCAGAGCTCCGGGGGGCACGGCACGGACTATCAGGACTGGTAGAGAGACAGAGGGGTCCCCAGTATCAGGAGTCCCCAGGCTGAGCTGAGGGTCTGCACTGACCCACGATCGTCCCAGATCTGAGGCTTATTCCCAAGTGGCCAGGCTGCGAGATCCAGTTTGCACTAACCTGTCCGTTGCTGGTCACTGTAGTATTTTCAAACATGAAGTAAGCACCAAAGAAAAATACCAGAGCGTCGAACACGCCCAGCAAGGTCCAGTAGATGAACACCCGCCAGCGGAGCAGCGCGTTCTTGGCGACATCTCTGTGAGGAGAGAAGGCGAGGGTGTCAGGATCACATTCCACAGGAACAGCCTCGCCCGGGGCCCCGCCAGCCCCACCGCGCTCTGTGGGACCGTCCTCCTCCAGGAGGGGCTCCAAGTCACCAGAGAGTCCCGAGGTTGCACAGCGCACGTGCAGGGTGACAGGAGGACGAAGGCTCTGACAGGTGGCCCCCCGGGTGGGGTCACGGTTGGGGCTTCCGCTGACATCGGCTTAGCCAAGCTCCCAAAAGTGGGTCATGGAGAAACCCGGCCACTGCATAGGATTTGTGGTCCTCTCGCTTGGGGTCACCCTGCTCATGCAGCCTATCCACGTCTCTGCCTGACCCTGTCTACACCTGTTGTGGGGCTGGGCACACGCTCTGATCCCACAGCGCCTTCTAGGCAGATCCCAGGGGGGCTTCCCCTCACAGTTTACACCACTGGACGTGTCCCCAAGTCACCCGCTTCATGCCCTCTGGTTGCCTGCTCCACACGTGGTCACTTCAGCCGAGACCACTCCTGGTTGCACAAAGGCCTCGTGACAGCTCGTGGCACAAGGCCGTTACAACAGAAGCAGAGCGTCCAGCCACAATCAAGGCAGCAAACACACTGGACAGTGCAGAATCCCAATGGCAACGTCCCCGTGCGACACACAGGAACGACCAACGAGTCAGTCTAAGCTGCTGGCAGCAGAACGTTTCACTACACGTGGATGTTCCCAAACGACGTTTGTTTGGATATTTTCTCTCTCAAATTGGACTGTGATACACTATAGGCAGAGGGACGCCAAGCTCACGCCTCTGCCCGTGAAAGTAAGTGACACAGGACACAAGGCACAGGCTGGCATTCAGCACTGACAACACACTGTGGAGCTCAACCCAGCTGCACACTTGTGACACGACTCCTCACACCTGAGTTCAGCAGGACACAACCTGCAGGAGTCCCTGTGGATGCGTGTCCACAGCAGTGTGTGTGCATCTGTTTTCTTAGACTTGCTCCTGCACCGTTCCTCGATGTGACAAACTCCGACTTTGCCTTTTTAGTGCCCACAGTGATGACTTTGGGCTCCAATGCCTCAAGATCCCATATAGAGGCTGACTATTCTGAGGGAGGCCGCGAGGCTGGCAGGGAGTCTTTGCGTGGGCACAGGAACCACACACACATGTATGCACATGTGTGCACACAAATGCACACCAGCAAGGACTAGTCAAACTGGGGAAACGAGGGGGATGAGTGGTGGTGTCAGTGTCAGAACCTGGTGGGGACACTGTGCTGTGGCCCTCTAGGGTCCTCTGTCAGATGTCACCACTGGGGGCCTGGACAAAGCCTCCTGGAACCTCTGCATTATTTCTTACAACGACTCATGGGTCTGAAATTTCCTGAAAATAAGTTTAATTTAAAAAGAAACAAACAGCAGTAACACACAGAATCTGCCAGAGATCCTGGAGTGCAGTTCTAAAACAGCAGAAAAACATCTTTTCCTTATTATTAAAAAATACTTCTTGGCCCGGGGTTCGCCAGTTTGGATCCCACAGGTGCAGACATGGCACCGCTTGTCAAGCCACACTATGGCGGCATCCCACATAAAAAGTAGAGGAAGACGGTCACACATGTTAGCTCAGGGCCAATCTTCCTCAAAAAACAACAACAAAAATACTTCTTAGCAGAGAAGAGCACACTGAGATCAGATATGTTAACTTTTCTTTTCCTTGCTGAATACAAAATATTTGGACCTGAAAGGATAATTTAGGTCATAAATTCACCAACGTCACAAGAGGATAGAAACTCTTATCCTCAGGTCTTTCTAACTATGAAAAAGCTCGGGAAAATACAAACTGGCTTAATATGTACATTTCAAATGCACCCTAAATCTTCCGTCTAAATTTGAGTGCAGTCACTTCAATTAGATTGTTTCCTGCTCGAAGAACCTCCTGTAGCAGCCAGTGCAGCAGGCGATCCTGGAAGTTTCTGGTTTTTAAACAAGTTGCCTGGGTGTTTATCTGAAGGACTCACTGAGCAGCTGCCCAGGAGTCTCTGTGCCCCACAGCAGTGCTGCTGAGGCTGGTACCTGTAGAGGGAGGGCTCCCTCTTGAGGGCCTCTGCGCCGACGTGCTGCTCCATCAGGCTGTACACAAGGATGGGGAGGGAAGTGAAGCTGATGTTGTACAGGGTCAGGTAGGCCGTGTCGTACAGAGTCTGCAAGAAGGACACAGTCATGTGAAGACCAGGCCTGTGCATCCTGACACACCTTTTTAATGCTTTGTTTAAATATGTACATTTTCTAATCTGCGAAGACCCACAAACATGAGAGCATTCTAAAATGCACACCGAGCCATCTTTGTACAGATACAGAAGGACCAGGACATTTTCAAAGCCTCATGATGTCAACCAGTCAGGATTAAAGTAACGGCCGGCAGAAGGCCCACCTGTGACCCCCGCTGGGCCACCGCAAACATGCAACAACAAAAAAGTTGCATAAAAGTTTGCAATTTTGATGACTGTCTTCAAGCTTCAATTTTCCCCAGTTCCGGTTCTTCAGATGAGGCATGTAGCCCACAGCCCATCCGAGCAGGATGGGAAAGCCGACAAGTGACGGGACGGGGGCGCCCCGAGGAGCCCGTCTCTCCTCTCCCGCCAGAAGGCTGCACTCGGCACACAGAATGTGCCAGACGCCGGTGGAGAGACTCCAGGGAGGGGCCCGGATTCAGACTCAGTCCACTCAGGTCAGACAGCCAACAGCTCTCCCAGCAGAGGCAAGTCCGGCACACGCCCCACTGGGTCAGCAGACGCCGGCCCTGCACACCTGCACCTTCACCCGCCTGTGGACGGGCTGCTGAGGGGCAGCGAGGCCAAGGCACTGCTCCCTCACCTCCCTCGCTCCTGGCCTGTGTGGCCCTGCAGCCCGCCGCCCAGCACCCCCCCAGGAAGGGAGATGAGGCTCAGGCGAGCTCTGACTTCAGACATTAGGACTCACCTGTTGTGAAAACCCACAGAAGAACTGGTATAAAAACTGAGGGAAAATGAAGCAGACATTCTGGAAGACAAGGCACAGGCTGGTTAGTTGCAGGGCATCCATCACTTACCGCAGAGCCCCTCAGAGGCTGCCCACAGGACACCGCTTCACCTGGGCAGGGCGACCCAGAAGACCTGGCTCTCCGGAAGAGCCGGCGTGGGCTTCGAACTCTTGTCCTATCTCAACGGCCCCTACAGGCGCACATGACTGCGCTCTGGCCACTCTGAGCACAGAGAACGTGAAGGGAAACTTGCTCAAGAGAACGAGGAGGCAACGTAGGTGTCAGGACAAACCGGAGCATCAAACTGCGTAGGGAACAAGGACTCCTTTCGAGGAGTCAGA
Organism: Equus quagga; assembly: GCF_021613505.1. Classification (NCBI taxonomy): domain Eukaryota; kingdom Metazoa; phylum Chordata; class Mammalia; order Perissodactyla; family Equidae; genus Equus; species Equus quagga. The sequence goes on from NC_060272.1 coordinate 2,757,196, forward strand.
AAGAGTGCCCCTTCCTCGATCACTTTACAGCTGGTGTCTTCCTACCACAAGGTTCCACATGAAATTCTGCGAATGTGAGAAAAGTGCCACAGGCCTCCCCGTCATGGGAACAGGATTAACACCCCCTTTCTGATAGTTACCCCTGTTTTGACAGCAAGCGCCCCCGGGGCATCGAGGCATTCTGACAAAGGAGTCATTCCATCGCGGAAACTGTGAGGAGAAGGCAGGCTCCCTACCTTATAAAAGAAGTATTGCACCAGCTCAGAGATCCTGATGTAATAGAAATGCCCGTGAACAAGCAGCATCTTCTTCAAGTGCTTGAATTTCAGGATTGCATAGTCACTGTTCCTGGCAGCCTGACGACCTTCCTTTCCGATGACGCCTGCGAGAAAGGAGCAGACGTGCTCTGCCAACCCTCCATCACGTGAAAACTCGAGACGCAAAATACGGTCAGAGCAGACCATTCCTGTCGATGGCCCAGCACGAACGCACCACGGATGGTGTCCTAAACGGGCCGTCTCCGTCCCAGGACCTCGCTCTGGCTGCCTCCCCTCCCGCCTGACTGAAGAGACAGGTCTGCTACCCAGATGTGCCGGGAGCCCGGCCAAGGAGCCTCACCGATGCCCACGTGGGCCTCCAGGATCATGCTGACGTCGTTCGCGCCGTCACCAATCGCTAAGGTAATAGGGTGCTCTTTTGAAAGTTTGATTAATTTAACAATCTGGAAAAGAAACAAGAGCAGAATTTAACACCTCTGCTATATTTCTGCTCGGGTTATTCACTAACTAGGCAGAAATAACAGAGGTGAAGCTAGTCCAGGAAAATGAAAGTGGATTTGCTCAGTGAATTCACTACACTCCGTCTATTTATCTGTGTGGGTTAAAGTGTTCTCATATTGAAAGCAAAACCAAACACAGCAAAAGGAGCTGAGGGCTGATGACAAGGGATGAGCTGAGAAAGGCTGCAGGTGAACTCGGAAGACAGACACGAAATACACGAAGCAGTCCTCAGCTGCTGCCACGCTCACATATTTACGTATACGGGGTAATACATTTGAATATATAGGGGAAAACGTGCACTGCATTCTGATAGAGACTTTGCTATTCCAAGCTATTTCTTATCAAGTATCTGTTTTTAAAAATAAGCTGTTCTCAATGCTATTTTAATTTTCAAATTTGTCACGCGTGTAGAATCAAATCTGACAATTCAATCCAATGAATACTTTCCAAATTTTTAGTCCATTTTTCCATTTATGTGCTTAAGAGTAAGGATTCTCAAGATATAAGACTGAAAAGAGGAGGAAAAAACGTGTGGACTGCCTTCTTGTTTCAAGATGAGAGATGGAAGCACAAATTAATTTGTATAAAAGTTTGCAAAAGTCAGTTAAGAACCTAAAAAAAGTAGCACAGAACACATGAAGATCAAACACAACACCCCCAGTTGCCATTCTGGACGTAATGACACAGGTTTTCACAGAATCGAACACCTGGGTTGGTGGGGGGCATGAAACCGTCTTCACCCCAAGGGGAGTGTGCGTGAACTCCTCAGTCTCAGCTTGTCTCTGCTGAGAATCACCGGCAAGATCCTGGGGTTACGTTTCAGTGACACAGTCACTAGCCGGGTTAGCGTGGCGCTCGTGCAAGGACGCTGAGACGACCTCTGTGCGTGTTGTTTTCAGGTTTTACCTTGACCGCTGGGTCGGTCTGAGAGGCTATGGAATTCCGTCATGAACAACGCCAGAGAGGTCCGTCTAGTGTACCTAAAACGTGGTTGAACTAAGTGGGAACTGCTGCAGGTTTACTGACACCAGAAGGACATGCACGTGCAGAGGTATTCCACAATGCTTTAGAAACATTTAAAGACATACTTCAGGTGTGTGTTTCCACGCGAACACGCGCATGGCAGAACAGGAATTTGGAGTCCGACAGACTGGAAGGCAAATTCTGACTGCCCCCATCCTTGTACACAAGTTATCCCATCTTCTGCATCTTAGATTCTTCATTTGTAAAACTAGCATAACCTCCCTCACCTAAAAGGGTTATTCTGAGGGTCAAATGGGTTCATACCTGTGTCTGTAACTAGCACACAGTAGGTACTCAATAACGCCAGTGGACTTCCATCCGTCTGTGGGACAGATCCCTATAAATGACTGCATCTCTGCAATACGGTTTTATGTTACATGAGAGGTCAGACAGAGACCCCTCTCCTGGCATTTGCACTAAAAGGGTCATCCATTTCATGTAGTCACCTCTTAGCAATCACGACAAGCAAACAGGACCCATGTTTCCAATTTCTAACATTCTTGCTTCTATTTTAAAAAGATGGTACCCTGCTAGATTTCAAAAAAAAAATCAGACATTGCAGGAACTAACGAATGGTGTTCAACGTTCACATACCCCCGATCACTACCTGATGACAAGGGACAGGGAGCACGGACCTGAGCCTTCTGCAGAGGCGCCATCCGGCAGCAGAGAACCGCACTGCAGTTCCGGCAGATTTCAAGAAAGAGTTCTCGGTAGTTGCTGGAGCTTCCATCTTCCTGGGGTTTCATTATTAAAGACAGCGCAGCTCCATCAATAATTAAACCGTAGTCGTGCATATCTGTTGAAAGGCTGTTAGATCATACAAATCAGAGAGATTACTCAGTAACTCAGTCCATAGATTTCAGAAGACCACATAATTTTTTTTGGGTATCTACAGACGCTACAATTCCACGATCAAGGGATTAAGAAACCAGTGTTTCTTGTTTTACTAGTATGGTCTTTACAGTACTGGATGCAACACCTTCGACTACATTTTAAAGTTGGGTTTTCATTCGACATTCTCCTTTCACTAAGGCAAGGCAAACACAGTTCTAACTGTGGCTTCGGGCGCAGGTTCCAGCATTTCTGAACAGAGGACAGAATCCATCTGGCAGCCTAAAGGGGTCAGTCTTTATTCCCCAACTCCCTGGACACACTGGCCAACCTCACTCTTTATCTTTACAGCTAAATATCTCCTTGATATTCTGCCTGGATGATCTGAACGGGGAAGAGCATGGTCATAATATTGCTCTTTGCTGGGTTTCTAAACTACAGGGAACATTTCTAATGCCCTAAAGGAATTCTGCGGATCAGAGGAAGGGAAATATCTTTGCACCACTTATGAATAATTGAAAACTTGCAAACAGAGAGCTGCTTTTTCTTTAGCTACATTAATGAAAATCTAAAATGATTCAAATGAAATCTAATCTTAGATCATGCATCCAACACCAGCAAGGACAGCACTGATACAGTGTATCAGAATAAATTCCTGAATATTCCTGGAAAAACCAACTCTTGGGCATATGCTGTTTTGTCTTAGCAGATAAACAGCCATGCATTATCAATATTTCCCTCCCTGCTCTGGCAGATGCTCCAAGGAATCCACAATACAGCCCCCTGTGTATCTTAGAAGCAGATGAGAAGGATCCCCATTCACAATATTTTGTGACTCAATCAAGTCTTTTTGCATCCTTGAGCTGGCAGTTTGAAAACGAACACATGCACACACGCACACGCGCACACACACAGGCACACACACCCACTTATGCATACACACTCTTACGCAAAAAAGACATGCCACAGTTGCTAAAAAGAACCAGCTCTGATCACGACCCCCCTGCTCACTGTGACCACGCCGGCTGAGGCTGTTAGGATGCGGGAGGAAGAACCATGTGCCCAGCAAGGGGCCGAGGCTACCACCCTGTGAGTGGAGGTCGTGCCGGGGCTCTGAGAGCATCTTTGGCGAGGGGATGGAGGGCGCCACCTACCCCGAGAAGTTGTCCCTGGTTAAGCTCCCGTGGCAGCGCAGTACCGTCTTACTCAGCTCGAACAGAACGTCGTGCAAGCTCTGCTCCTCAAGCTTCTTGGTGGTCAGCTCCAGCAGCTGCGTGTTTCTGCGGAAGAGCTTGCAGGCGTAGCAGGTGGCCGCTGCCGTCTCCATCTTGTCTCCCGTGAGCACCCAGACCTTGATGCCGGCCTTCTGCAGCGCTTCGATGGTGTCGGCAGCCTTCTCCTGGAGCCTGGGGAGAGCAGAACGAAACGCAGCAGATGTCGGCGCCGGCGCAGAGAATCAAAATATGGAACTGCAGAAGCGTGTGATTAAAATACCTTCACCTCTCAAAAGCAAAAGGCACCGGGCTGCTGGCTCATGATCTTACTGTCAAGTGCCCGAACCTGCGTTTAAAGTTATGCACTAACTTTTTTTTTTTTTTTTAAGATTTTATTTTTTCCTTTTTCTCCCCAAAACCCCCCGGTACATAGTTGTGTATTCTTCGTTGTGGGTTCTTCTAGTTGTGGCATGTGGGACGCTGCCTCAGCGTGGTCTGATGAGCAGTGCCCTGTCCGCGCCCAGGATTCGAACTAACGAAACACTGGGCCGCCTGCAGCGGAGCGCGCGAACTTAACCACTCGGCCACGGGGCCAGCCCCAATGCACTAACTTTTTACAACAAAACACCTGCCAACACCAAATACACAAACGTGGATAACATAGTAAGGAGTAAAACGGCTTCTCGTAAAATCGACGTCTGCCAAGCACGCGGTTTTCCGTCTGGCTGGGACTCGCTCCCTGGAGAGGATTTTAGGCCATTACGAGAAGGACCATCGCAAAAACAACAGCAAAGTCTGAACCAGAGAGAAATGGGATCTGGGACAGAGGAGGCTGGTAACATCCACTACCTTTCCTTTGGTGTAAACTGCTCTAATTTTCCCACCGCTCTGACTGGCGCCCAGGTACCTTGAAGGGATGCACAAGGCCGGGAACGCCAGCCGTGATCCTAACCGGCTCACTCGCCTCACAGGCTCCCCACGGGTCAGAGGCCACGTGAAGCATTTCATGACATTTCATTTTTACAACCACCTCACGGGGTGAGGACTTCACCATCACCGCATTCTGTGTGTGCAAAACCCACCCTTGCAGAGGTTCCCCAACGTGTCTGAAGATGGACGGCTCTCCTGACACTGCTCAGGCCGTGTTGCTGCCCCAGGAAGTTGGGCATCAAAACTTTGCTTGCCTTATTTTGGGGCCTGCTCTTTTTTTCTCGATTTTAGAGTCTTTGCTTTCGGTAGGCGTGTGAAGTAACATATCATGTGTCTGTCAAGTACTAACAAATGGAAGGGGTTCGGTGAGATTCTGGGGTAGACTTCCAAGGCGAAGTCTTGAGATCATACACTATCCTCGAGATAGACAAAAACCGCCTTTAATTTCATCAACTTTTTGGAAAAAGGAAACTGAGTCCCAGAGCAGTTTGCAAAGATGCTGACTAGGGATTTTAAAGAAATAATTTGTAATCAAGTGTCATCACTTCGAAGCCACTGGCCGCACAGGCTCACCCTTAGGTGTCTGCTCTCAACTTTCCGAGGGCCCAGCTCTCCGCGGGTCTGCTCCCACAGCCTGTGACGGGCCCTGCACATCGGCTCCCTCCACCCCCAAAGAGCCACCGCCCGCCCCTTCCTTCCAGGACCGTCCCCCCCTTTCCCAGGCAACACCACCCTACAGAGCACTCTTCTCCTTCCTAACGCCCGGGGTCCCTCGGAAACCCGGCCCACACCCTGAAACCTGCCCTGTGCACAAGGCACGTACTTACCTTCACAGCTGCCGTCCTACTCTGCACTGAATGAGGGGACAGACTTAGAAAAAACAAACCAAACAAACCAAAACTTCTTCTGTGAGATTGAGGACTCAGTGGGAGCTTGGTAAAGACACTGGGAAAACGGAGGTTTCGAGATAAGGATGTAAGTTCTGGACCGATGCAGACCTTAAAGACTTTCAAACTTTCCTGGAAATAAACTCTCCGTACATCTCCTGATGTTTCCGCTTCACTCTTTTCAATTGGGGTATTTTATTTCTTTTCCGTTCCTTCAAAATAAACTGCAGTCCCTTGCTCTCGCTCTGCTCCCAGGACAACACAGTGGACAGATGGCCCCGTCCCAGTGCTGGAGCCCTAAGGAACTCCGGTCCTTGCCGTTGAACTAGGACGGATCAGTAGCTCCTCCTTTGGAGGTATTTGAAAATCTGTAGTTGGTAATCTTACCAGTTGTTATTATTATTAGTTTTCGCCAATTTTCTACTTCATTATTTACAATTTCTTCAGTGAGTAATAAGTACATTGAGTGTATTAAGATCTAAAATATTACACGTGTATTTGGAAAGAACCAATAACAAATTTAGGAGCAGAATTAGTTATTCACACCATTCTAAAGAATAATTTACAAAAATAACCCTCTATCTTGACTACTGACAACACAATGTGAAAATGCTGATGATTTCTGGTTTCTCCCGGGAAAGTGGGAACGTCCGCCCTCTCAGGCATGCAAGGTCGAGTGAGCATCACCCCGCCACGAGCGCCCTGCGGTCACTCCACGGACGCAGCCAGACAGCCTGTCTCCTCCTGACGCGCAAACACGTCCACATCAGGCAGGGCTGACATCCCCCCAAGGCAGCCCCACCTGCCTGCGGTCCCATCGCACCGTCTGTTCAAAAGTCAACGCGGCATCGACCTTACCGATCCTCAACGGCGGTGGCACCAAGCAGAATGAGGTCTTTCTCGATCTGTTCGTAGGCTTCTGCTAGCTTCTTCTCTCGGTCCTGCAGCGCCAGTTTGGCGGCCTGCAGCAGCGTACAGATGGCTTCATACTCCTCCTGGACAAGTCTCTTGTAGGCAACACACAGAGTCCGAAGGCCCTCCTGTGGGACACAGTGCAGGTTTAACGTGAATTCCAGCATCACCTGGCTTTCTGAGAGCTTTCTCAGTGTCTCCTCTAATTAGAACGGCTAACCAGAGAATTACAGACCAACCACTCCTCAAAGGAGCTGGTCACTGACGACTCAGTTATTCACGGTCGTGTTAAATACAGATAATCATCATGGATGGCAAAATTTTCAAACTAGTAAACGTGGGAGCAAATTACACAAATCAGGGCCATCAAAAGACGAGACTTTGTTCCTTAATTGAGACAAGTGAAGAGTTAGACTTTTTTAAGGATAATAATGTGCAATTTTATGGGAAATATCACGTGATATTTCCAAGGTAACAAGTTTTCCGTGGGGAGTCTGATCTTAGCACTCACTGAAGGAAATGTGCCAGGTTATTTATCAAACCTACTGGGTCCATGAGAGAGACATGAGAACCTAAGAATGACAAGTTCTTTACTGTGATCACAGCTCTGATGCCGCCACATGTGGAGCATGCGCACCCCGGCCCGCGAGGCACAGGGAAGCTGGACTCTCAGAGCCCGAAGGGGACGCACGCGGGGCACTTTCATCCCGTCAGTCAAAGCACCTTCCCACCAAGACGAGTGGAGCCATCACAAAGGTCTAGGGGACACCCAGGGAGGCCTCCCTTCTGTTTCCCCTGTTCCTTCAGCCCCGACTGACCCTAGAAAAGAACCACGGTCCCCTAAATAATCAGTCCAAATTCTCTGAGAATACTGGTTTTAAAGACTTTTAAAAAGATTTTTCATCATGAGTTCACATTCCCCATAACTCTCTGGGAACACTCCCCATTTCACACCATTTCTCCACATTTAGTGGAAGGACACAACCACGCAGGGTTTCCCGCTTCTCCTGTCCCTGGAGCTCTTCAGAGCCTGAAGGGAGAAAGGGACGTGGGAAGGGGTGGGACCAAAGAAGCGTTCTTTTGGAGTCCTACTCTCCAGGAACGTTCTGGAACCTTTACGCCCATCCTCCAGACGCTGCCCTGGTAAAGAGGAGCAAGCGAGAAACTCATTTGTCTCTGTCCAGGAAGGCAGGACAGTCCCGCCTGGAGCTGTGGACGCTCACAGAGCTGTGGCCCCACCACGTGCTCCCCAGGGCTCCTCCCAGCGCTGACGCTACGCGGGTGCTGACATGGCATCTCAGGCGTCTTGCTTCACCGAACACCTGGCATTAACTTTTGCTGGATAAGTAAGCTGCTGACATTCGGTGAAAGCCTACACGGTGATCAAGCTACAGATTAGAGACACGGACATGAACCGCAGAACAAATTCTCAGACTCTCCCTAAGAAATCATAAAATACACAGGGTCCATGACTTCATTCCCACGCCAGGCAAACTGCATGGCAAGAAAAAGGCTCACAGGAAAGAGAATTCAGAGCGGCCCCAGCACCCAGAGTGGGTGTGAATGGTGAGTGGGAGCTTTCAGAGATAATCAGAACCTTGACTTTAAAGGGAGACACGGGAGCGTGGAGTAGACACACTTTCCCCCACTCCTCATCTAAGTACTACCGAAATCCTGGAGAGAGATACAAAACAACACTGACACACAATCACAGCCAGACAAAGGCACTACAAGCAAAGGAAATCACAGAACAATATCCCTTATGAAAATAGATGCAAAAATTCCCAAGGAGATATCAGCAAAAGGAATCCAACAGCACATTAAAAGGGCTATTCACCACGACCAAGTGGGATTTATCCCAGGAACGCAAGGGTGATTCAAGACACAAAATCAATGTAATGCACGATGTTATAACAGAATGAGGAAAAAACCCTCATGATCATCTCCATCGATGCAGAAAAAGCATCTGACAAAATCCAGCAGCTTTTCATGATAAAAGCACTCAATAAACTAGGAATAGGAGGGGCTTCCTCAACATGACAAAGGCCGCGTACGACAAGCCCCCAGCTGGGACACTTCGTGGTGGAGACCAAAAGCTCCCCTACAATCAGGAACAAGACAAGGCACCTGCTTTTGCCACTTCTATTCAACACAGTGCTGGAATTCCTAACCAGAGCAATCAGGCGAGAAAAAAAAAGGCATCCAAATTGGAAAAGAAGACGAGTAACATTATCTCTGTTTACAGATGATGGGATCTTACATGTAGAAAACCCTGAAGAGTCCACAAAAAACTTGTTGGAACTCATAGACGGATTCAGCACATGTGCAGGATGCAAAATTAACACATAATATCAGCTGTGTTTCTATACACTAACTATGAACAATCCAAAGAGGAAATTAAAAAAATTCCATTGACAACAGCATCAAAAAGAATAAAATACCTAGGAATAAATTAAACCAAGGAGGTGAAAGAGCAGAAGACTGAAAACTATAAAATGTGGCTGAAAGGAATTACAGAAGATCTAAGTAAACGGAAAGACACCGTGTGTTCACGGACTGGAAGGGTTAACACTCCTAAGACAACAGCACGACCCATCCAGCCATCTAGCATCTACAGAGTCAACGCAACCCCTATCAGAATCCCATGGCGGTTTTTGCAGGAATGGAAAAACTCGAGCTAAAATTCATGGGAATCTTGAGGGATTGAGAACAGCCGACAGTCTGGTAAAAGAGCCAAGGTGGGGGACCCACCACTTCCCGATTTCGAAACTTGCTGGAAAGGGACAGTGAGCAAAACGAGACGGTCCGGGTGCAAAGACAGACACACAGAACAACAGGACAGAACTGACAGCCCAGAAATGAACCTTGCGTACATATACGGTCAAACGATTTTTGACAAGGACGTCAAGACCACTCAATGGGGAAAGAATGGTCTATTCAACAATGGCACTGGGAAAGCTGGAGATCCACACGCACAAGAACGAGGGCGGACCTTACCTCACACCTTGTACAAAAATTAATGCTACAACTAGAAGGACCCACAACTAAAATATACAACTATATACTGGGGGGATTCAGGGAGGAAAAAAGCAGGAAAAAAAATTAACTCAAAATGGACCAAAGGCCTAAATACAAGAGCTAACACTAAAAATTCCTAGAAAAAAACAGGGGCAAATCTATGACCTTGACAATAGTTTCTTAAATATGACACTAAAAGCAAAGGCAACCAACGAAAAAATAGATAAATTAGACTTGATTAAAACTGAAAACTTTTGTGCATCAAAGGAAACTATCAAGAGAGTGAAAAGACAACCCACAGAATGGGAGAAAATATTTGCAAATTATACATCTGATAAAATGTTAGTGTTCAGAAAATACAATGAACTCTTACAATTCAACGAGGAAAAAAATCTGATTAAAAAACTGGGCAAAGCGTTTCTGCAAAGAAGATCTACAAATGGTCAATAAGCACATGAAAAGATGTTCAACACCCTTAGTCGTTGGGGAAATGCAAATCGAAACCATAATGAGATACCACTTCACACCACTAGGATGGCTATAATAAAAAAATGAGAAATAACAAGTGTTGGTGAGAAATTGAAAAACTCATGCACAGCTGGTGGGAATGTAAAACGGGGCAGCCACTGTGGAAAATAGTCTGGCATTTCCTTAAAAAGTTAAACAAATTAGAATTACCCAGCATTTCCACTCCTAGGCACATAACCAAAGGAACTGAAAACAGGGACTCGAACATACACATGTACACTCAAGGGCATAGCAGCCTTAGTCACAACAGCCAGAAGGTGGAAACAACCCAAGTGTCCATCAATAGATGAACGGATAAACAAAACGTGGCATATACACTATATTCAGACAATGGAATATCATTCAGTCATAAAACAATGAAGTTCGGACACATGCTACAACGTGAAGGAACCTTGAGGACATTATGATAAGTGAAGTAAGCCCGTCACAAAAGGACAAATATTATATGATTCCACGTAAATGAAATAGTCAGAATAGGCAAATTCATAGGGACAGAAGGTAGATTAGAGGTCACCAGGGGCTGGGTGGAGGGTGGAATGGGCAGTTTTTGCTTAATGGGTACAGTTTCTGTTTGGGGTGATGAAAAATTTTGGAATCAGATAGTGGTGATGGTTGCGCAGCATTATCAATGTAATTAATGTCACCGAATTATACACCTGCAAACAGTTAAACGGCAAATTTTATATGTATTTTACCACAATAAAAAATGGATCATAGATTCAAATGTAAAACATAAAACTACAAACCCTTTAGAAGCAAATGTGGCCGACAATACTTGGTCCCTGGGGTCGGGGAGAGTCCTCAGATGTGACACCAAAAGCAGGTGCAGAAAGAAAAATCGACACAACACATGCGATCCAAATTAAAAATTTCACTCCATGAAATACCCTTTAAGGGGATGACAACAGAAGCCACAACTGGGAGAAAATATTTGTGAATCACAAATATGAAAAAGGATTCATAAGAACTCTCAAAATTCAACCTAAGAATAAAACAAAAAAATGCCCCAAACAATCCAATTAGAAAATGGGCAAAAGGGGCCGGCCCAGTGGCACAGTGGTTAAGTGCGCACGTTCCGCTTCGCCAGCCTGGGGTTCGCCGGTTCGGATCCCGGGTGCAGACATGGCACCGCTTGGCAAACCATCCTGTCCGACATATAAAGTGGAGGAAGATGGGCACGGATGTTAGCTCAGGGCCGGTCTTCCTCAGCAAAAAGAGGAGGACTGGTAGCAGATGTTAGCTCAGGGCTAGTCTTCCTCGAAAAAAAAAAAAGAGAAAAACAAAAAGAAAATGGGCAAAAGACATGAAGAGACACTTTGCCCAACAGGACGCTCAGGTCGCGGAAAAACCGGCGAATACTCGCTGGACGGCGGCAGCCGTCAGCGAGGCACGGAGTGAGGCCGCAGTGGGGAAGTGCTACTCGGCTCTGCCGAGAGCTACTTAGAGCAGGGACGGTTTCACGGCGGCTGCTGTGGAGACAAAATGACAGAATATACAGAAATTTAGACCCACGTCAATTCCCGGGTTTTGATACTACACTTCAGGCAGGTAGACGTGAGACAGTGGAGGAAGAGGAGAAAGCGCCCCCCGCACATCTCTGCAACTTCCTGGGACTCTGCAATTACTTCAGGGTAAAACGTTACACATGAGGCGGGCCCCACAGTGCCCAGTGCAGACCTGGAGAGCTTCCAGGGAGAGGTGTGGAGTTCCCAGGATGAGCATGAGACAGGTTGCAGAGTCCGCGACAGCCCCTCTGTCTGCAGAGGACAGAGGGGCGTGTGTCTGAGGAGACTCCCAGAGGCCAGGAACAGCCATTAGGAAGGAGAAGGGGACAGTGCTGTCCCCAGGAGCCAGGCTGGAGACGCCGTGGTTTACAGACATTCACTCCCCAGGCCTCGCCTCCGGACGAGGGCAGAACTGGCTCTGGACCCACCTGACACATCATAAAGCCATCAGCTAACAGAACATACTGCATCCTAGAACAAACCCACGGTCCACAGAAACACACGGATGCCCCACCTCCACAAGGCAGCGCCACGGGCTGGGTCTGCTGGGAGGTACCAGCATGCGGAGAGTCAGCACCCAAGATGAGGTTAACCAGCCAACCGACGCCGACCCGGAACCAACACCAACAACACATGAGCAGAGAAGGACACGACGGTTACTACACTGTGTTACATGTGCTCCAAACGCCAAGCAGAGGCACGAAGATACTAAAAAGACAGAACTTCTGGAGATGAAAACTCCAGCGTCTGAGATGGCAAAACCTGGGTGGGACACTGGGTAACAAAAGATCGAATAAGAAAAGCTTAGTGAACCTGAAGACAGGACAAGAGAAAGTGTCTACAATGAAACGGGAAGAAGAACTTGGAAAAAGGAAAGGCTTCAGTAAGCTGTGGAACACATTCAAGCACCCTAATCGACAGGTAATTGGAGTTCCTGAAGGCGGGGACAGAAAGAATATCTGCAGAAATAATGGCCAGAAGATTTCCAAACTTGATTAAAAAATCTATAAACCCACAGATCCAAGCTCACGTGACCTGAACAGAAGGAACACAAGCTCTCCACGGCGAGGCAGACAGAATCAGAAATCTGAGAAGCAGCCAGAAAAGGGAGATGTGCACACAGAGGAACAAGGATACAGAGGAGATGGGTGTTCTCAAGGAGAAAGGAAGTGTGTCCTCACAGACACCACACCAGTGTTCACAAGCTTTCTCTGCAACAGCCCCAAACTGGAAACAGGCCCCATGCCCACCAACAGGTGGATTAGTAACCGTGTCCATCCACGCAGCGGAACACCGCCCAGCCCCGCGTCCCTGCAACAGCGTGGGCGCGTTTCCAAGCACCTGCGTGGGGTGAAAGAATCCAGATAAAACCGTACGTATTTCATGCTTCCATCGGTGTAAAACTCTAGAAGGTGTGAAGTCATCGACAGTGACAGCAGAGACGCAGCTCTGTGTGGGTGGGAGGGAGCAAGTCTCGGGGGCACGAGGACACCACTGGGGAGGTGGACACGCTCACCGTCCTGTTGGCGGTAACGTCTGCAGGTGCAGATAACACATGTCGAGACGGATCTACTTTTGTACTGCACATATGTATGGTTTAACGTGTGCCAATGCAGCTTTGTAAAACAAAAGGCAGACGGATTGTAAAGTCACCATAAATAACACCACCCATGCTTCTCACTCTCGAGGGAATCTTTTCTCCTCCAGATACGTAAGGGGAAGACCCTCCAGCACGTGGAGGTGGGAGGTGTCGCTCTGGGTTCCCAGCAGACCACGGAGGCTCGCACTGTGGGGCTGATGCTGGCCGGAGAAAGGATGCAGGGTCCACACACCCGGCGAGTGTCAGCGTTCACAGCAGGTCTTCAAGATTCTCCCACTGGCAACCTTAACAAAGCCCTTCACGCCCTGCACAATGCCATTCACTACGGTTTTTTTTTTTTTTCCCTGAGGAAGATTCTTCCTGAGCTAACACCTGTGCCCATCTTCCTCTATTTTGTATGTGAGTCATTGCCACAGCCTGGCCACTGACGGGTGGCGCAGGTCCACACCCAGGAACTGAACCCAGGCCGCCAAAGCGGGGCGCGCTGAACTTAACCCCTAGGCCACAGGGCCGGCCCCTCTAACAATTCTGCAATGCGCAGAGGCAGAGGACAGGTCTAAATGAGCCACACATCACTGGCTGTGGGTTGGGGCTGGACGGGAGGAGGTGGCCCCGTGTCAGGGACGTACGGCCCTCCCACACCCCAGTGGTCCTCGGAGGGGAAGCTGGAGCGACGGGGCGAGCACCCCGACGTGCTGACCAACTGAACAGTGTGGTGACATCCTGGAAGGGATGAGGTGACACGCTCCAGACGGAGACGTGGGAGGAACCAGACGGTGCAGCCGCCACAGAAGGCGTAGCACTGACCCCTGAGGCAAATCACCAGAACTTCCTCGGGAGAAAGATGGATCTTCTGCTGTACCTACCACAATTCAGACCCCCAAACCCCAACCAGCCAGCGCGGCCCCCGCGGGGAACACACGCCATGTCTGCTGAGTGAATGCGCGAGGGTGGCGCCCAGAGAGCTCCACCTGCGAGGTCCAAGGGGGATTCCCACGCTGTGCACGTGCCGCCCCTGCCGACCCCCACGCCACACGTGGGACCCCTCGGGCAGGAGGCTGTTCCTCCGCCCGTCACTCACCACGGCGTTGTGCTCCACTCTGTCCCGGATCTGGTCCACTTTGCCCTCTATCACTCGGGGGAATACCGAAGAATCTGCTCCTTTGCAAAACAGGTAAATTTCTCCTATAAAATGAGAAAATGCGATATTTAATTTAATCACAGTATGGGGAAGATGAAAATATTTTTCAAATTATGCTTTTATTAAAAAACGGAAACAGGGAAACCAGCGCCGAGACTGTCGTAAAGGAGATGTCGACGGACCAGGGAATACATAAAGTCAGGAAGAAATCAGACCTACAGGTTACCCCAAAGCCTCATTTTATTCCAACAACCCTAGAAATCTCATAGCAAAGTCAGGACCCAGGAGAAAACTGGCCCCGGGTGTCCTTCCTCCTGTCGCTCCTGCCTTCTCTCTGGTTAGGACATGAGTGAGGAATAAAGCGACCTCAGGGCAGGCGGTGGGGGTTGGGGACAGAGGGTGAGGCCAACCCAAGGGGTAACAATTTGCTGAAGTCCTGGGGGGTGGACGTCCGGGTCATCCTTCGCAGTCACAGAGGAGCAGGGACGGCTGTTGTGCAGTTTTCCTGTGCCCACACCTCGAGTAGTATCCCAATTACTTCCACATGTTTGTGCCGTAGATGCATGCTTCTCCCTCACGATGGAAAGACTTTCTCTTCCAGATAAGTAGGGGGAACTCTCTAGTCTATGACAAAAAGGACATTAAAGACATTGAAGGCGCCAGCACCGATCGGCAGCCCCTGGCTCACAGAGCCTCGCTCCTCTCTCAGGAGGAACCCTCCAGGGCTGGAGAAGAGACACTGCCGCAGTGATGGTGATGTGCCTCATTCTCAATTTGTCTTCAGACAGACAGCTCGAGCGCAGGCTCCCTGGCCAGAGCAGATCCCTAGAAGCCAACGGCCCTCAGGACGTTTATCGGGGAAACCAAATCCAGAGGCAGCAGGAGCAGCAGGCGACTGTCCCACCACAGCCAGCTCCTCAGGGTGTGGCCAGCTGGGCGGGGCTGTGGGGCGGGCACAGCCCTGGGGCGATGGAAGGTGAGACCCACCAGCTGGCCCACACGGGGACCCATGAGCTCAGCTCCAGCATCCGGAGCCTACCTTGGCTTATTTCCTTGATCCCAGAAAGAACTCACTCCTGTGATACGCACACACGAAAACATTTAAAATACAGCACGATTTATGCTTACGGAAGTCCTGAAATTAAACCAAGGGTGACGTCAACCTAAAGCCAGAAAGGATGGTGTTGAGTACGTCTGTGTCACAAGCACATGGAGAGAATGGGGCCATGCTGAGCAGGAACCTACGAGAGCGGGGGTCCTAGCCCCGGGAGACGCCCACACAGCTGTGCAGGCTTGTGCCCCAGCATTCTTGATCATGGACCAACCAGCCTGACATCAGAATCCACTCCCAACTACCAGACATAATTTCTAGCCAATGCTCGTACATCATCAGATATATCTAGTTTAGACCAAGAATTGTAGTCTAGACGACGTAACGATGCATTCTCGAACAATGATACGTTTTTTTCTAGGAAACTCATGATGACTCATGGTAACGGCTTGTGAATGCTTAAACTTCCCACTGTCCCGACCAGTTGATTCCTCTACATCCACTCTGGACGTGGGAGATGTTCAGCCTTAAACTTGGTCCAGGAGAGCTTTTGACGTAAAAATATCCAGAGTGTAAATTAAAATTTAATCTGCAGAGGACGAGAGCAGACAGTATTTGGCAGCGGCTTTAGATCTTGCTTTTCCAGTTTTGAACACAAGCAAGAAGTGACTGACCCAGAGTGATGCACACACAGCCGACGTGCTCAGGACCAGGACCTACAGCAGCTCCCGAGTGACAAGACGGCACCTGCAGCGGAGCACGCTGGGGATCAGGCCCAGGGCCCAGGGCTCCGCGCACTCTTCAGGAAGAGCCTCAGAAAGAAACCAGGTTGTTAGCCGGCTTCGGTGGGCGCAGGCCTCCAGGCTCCCTGCCCTCCAGGCTGTAACGCCAGTGCAATCAGCGTCATCAGGGGACGCACTGCTACCGGGAGAACAACCCGTTAAATTAAACATTCAGACTGCTCTTAAAATTAACCGATGCAGCATCTGGCTCAGATGCCTCGGCAGTCTCCCCCCGTGAGCCTCCTCTCACCCTCAGAGCCGCCCTCAGAAATCCACAGACGTCTCCTCATGGAAGGGACGTTCTGTTGGTGTGAACGCCTTGCACACAAATTCATGTGACCCAGCTCCTTTTCAAGCTCTGTCACACCCTTTCTGAGCAAATTGCAGTTGTTTATGAAGAGTCCACAGGAGGCAGCCTGGTGGGGTTCAGGGGAACTGACGCAGGGCTCCCGAGACCACGGTGTTGCTGCAGGCTCTGGAACTGTCTCGAAGCATGATTCGATGACTCGACTTCACACTTGTCCAGGGGAAAAATCAAGACAAAAAGCTCCATCATGGAAATTTCCACAGTTCAACGCTTTTTTCTGCATAACTCGGAACGGCTTAAACTCTCTCACGAGGAGAGCGTGTCCTTGGGGCACAGTTGAGAAACCTTCTGGGCTTGGGCAAGTGTCAGTGCACCTGAACTTGTTCTCAAACATCACCGGTCACATGTGTCCCGGGTCCTGCTGATCCTAGTGTTAAAACCTCCATTTGCGTGTGCTACGGCAGCATTTATATCATGAATTGTTTCATGTCCCATGACACTCAGTTCAAGTCTCCTTACTGGAGGCCGCTTCTGCCTGCCACGGCTGAGAACCTGCTTGAGAGGAGCGGGCACCACGTAGACAAGAGACCCACTGACACTGCCACACAGCTCCCAGAGCAGCCGCTCATCATCCAGCATGTGGACTCGGCTCCCTGGAGAGTGACTCCCAGGGCGCTGCTGGACACCATGCCTTCAGCTACCGCATGATGTCTTCTGCCGGGTCAGAGGGAAATCAGGGATTCAGAGGAACGTCAGAACCTCCGTCTACGGGAATCCACGGGAAGCTGAGATCCTGCTGAAATGAAATTCTGCTCACACAAGTGTGAGGACTCCAGCCAACAAAGTCCCCAGCACACCCTCAGACCTCTGGAGTCTGTTCAGTTCCAGGGTAGCGGCTGGTGTGGGTGCTCCCCAGGCCAGTTTCCAAAGAGAGAAACATAGCCTGGCGTTGCCTAGATCTAAAAAACAGAAAAGAATAAGCTCCATGTCTTGAGGAGACACCACTTTGAAACTGTGTGAGTGAAGTGGATTCAGCAGGAGCCATGAGCACTCTCTGCAGAGCTGGTCCGAGTGCACTGAGAGGAGGGGAGGGTCTGCACGCAGGATGCTCAGGGTCCAGTCAGGGCAGAGCCCAGCAAAAGCTCATCCACCTGGGACACCAGGAGAGGCTTCCTAACCAGGTGGAAAGCCCCCCTCAGGTAGAGGCCTCCAGGTGGAAAGGCCCCCCCAGGTAGAGCCCTCCACGTGGAAAGGCCCCCAGGTAGAGGTCTCCAGGTGGAAAGGCCCCCAGGTAGAGGCCTCCAGGTGGAAAGGCC
>NC_060272.1:2775032-2784539 GCF_021613505.1 Equus quagga
AAAGGCCCCCAGGTAGAGGCCTCCAGGTGGAAAGGCCCCCAGGTAGAAGAGGTCCCCAGGTAGAGGCCGCCAGGTAGAAGAGGTCCCCAGGCAGAGGCCTCCAGGTGGAAAGTCTCCCCAGGTAGAGGCCTCCAGGTGGAAAGGCCTCCAGGTAGAAGAGGTCCCCAGGCAGAGGCCTCCAGGTGGAAAGTCTCCCCAAGTAGAGGCCTCTAGGTGGAAAGGCCCCCCAGGTAGAGGCCTCCAGATGTAAAGGCCCCCAGGTAGAGGCCTCTAGGTGGAAAGGCCCCCAGGTAGAGGCCTCCAGGTGGAAGAGGCCTCCAGGTGGAAAGGTCCCCAGGTAGGGGCCCCCCGGGGGAAGGCGCCCCCCCCCCCCCCCAGATAAAGGCCTCCAGGTGGAAAGGCCCACCCCCCAGGTAGAGGCCTCCAGGTGGAAAGGCCCCTCAGGTAGAGGCCTCCAGGTGGAAAAGGCCTATAGTGCAGCACATTAGGGGGTGGCCCTGGAATGGAAGCTGGGAAGGCAGCTCAGGGCTCAATGAAAAGAGCTGGGAGGAGCCGCTGCCTGATCCAGAACTTGAGCCCCAGGCCCAGAAGGGACAGCGAGCCCCCGAGGGTCTTCAGACGACAGACATGGGAGCAGGAGGAGTGAAAGGCAGAGCGCAGACGGAGACCCCGGGCAGCAGGCTGCTGTGTGTGATCATTATCGATACCAGGAGGGGACAGAGAGCCAGCCTGAAGACAGACTGCAGGACCCCTAGAGAGGGCACGAGCAAAGCTGACCTGCCACCAGCCTGCAGAGCTGGGGGAGAGCACGCCTGGGGGGCTGCAGGCTGTGTGGCCTGCGGGGCTGTGAGCAGTTAGGTGACAGCAGTGGGTGCATCCATGTTTTAAAAGAAAGAATAAACAGTTAAAGCCACAAAGCTGCTACACAGAATATAAGCATCACAATAAAACACAATCACAACAAGTAATTTAAGAAATCAAAAGGAAAAGAAATTCCTACCTGTAGCAGATTTTACAATTACACTCATTCTCCTCCTTACTGAGTCAAAACTCAAAATCTCCAGCAATTCAAACCTGAAAAAGAAATTAAAAATTGTTTTTGACATCCCTCTGGCTCCGTATGTCATGAAATCTGGGTAATTTCCAAGCTCTCACAGCAGAACGTCTGGGGTGGTCCTCTCTCCCGCATACAGGGTCCTTCAAAGAATCAGGCCCATCCACCCGTCTCCCCTGGGGGCTGCTGCTGCCAAGTGGCCTTTCAAGGAAGACAGATCTGGATATGGGGTTTCCTTCACAGACACGACGGAAAAGTCTGGATTCACGTGATGCAGCCATTCTGCTCCTCAAGGCCGGCACCAGTGTCCTGCAGGGACAGACGCAGGCTGAGGCCAGGCTCCCACCTCCTCCCCACCAGGACCTGCACCCAGACGCCCACCCACACGGCCAGCCCAGGTCCAGGTGCTCGGGAGTCTGTTCACCACACAAACACGTTTCTTACGTGCTGATTCCCTTCCCTCAATTCTGCTACACACAGACTCACAGGACCTATCAGAGCTTTTGCTCTCTGAGAACGAACCAGCGTCCTTTAAGTTGATAAAGATCATTTAAAAAGCAAAGAAAACTGATATTTAATCAGCCAGTGCAGTCTCACTATCAGAAGACTGATCATTTCTGTCTGGCATGTGAAACGCTGAAAACAGTCCTGCACCCCTGACACGACCTCTGAAAGCTCCTAGCACTAGAGACCCCAGCAGCAAGCTCAGGGGGCACAGGAGCTTCTGTGACCTCAGTGCCGGCTCACGTTCTGTAACAGGGCTCCCTACGAGGTCCTCGGCCGAGCCGCAAGGTGTGTTACAGTCTCAGGAGTGATCCCCCCGCGTTTTCAGTTGGAAACCTGAAGCCCACAGCAAAGGTCACTCTGCCCTCCCAGGGTGACCTCATGGCTCCCGAGAGGCCCCCGCATGGCAGGGAGCCCAGAGGACATCAATCGAGGACTCCACAGCCAGTTCTGGAGTCAAGGGTTCACCACTCCCACTATCCAGGAGCGTATTTTTCTTAGGAGGGAAATATTAAAATCCAGTTTTTCGGAGGCCATCACCACCAAATCTTACGCTCTTTCCCACCTGTCTTCACCTGTACCATTTGCTGCACATTCCTGTTTATTTATAAAGGAGAGATGGACTGTCCGATCTCCCAAGTCAAAACTCAAGACAGGCGATTGTCTCTGGACCGGCAACTTCAGACAGAGGTTGTTTCTAAAAATTGAAAGCGTGTGGCCTGTAAAGGCAGGAAAGTGAAACCATGCAGCGTCCAGCTGGTGATCCCAGAGCACGCCTGCCGAGTCAGCCCGCTACGGGACACTGTGCTCTGGGAGCTGGGAGCTGTGCTCTGCAAACACAGGACACTGTGGCCACTCCACGGGAAGGCGTTTATGCTTCCCCGTCGTGGTGAGTCACAGAGTGGCCTGGGAGGATGTCAGAATGTACTGGAAGCTTTGAGAACTCTTGCAGTAAAACCTGATTTTTGATGGCTTAACCCAAAACCTATCTGATGATGCAACACCATCCAAGCAGCTTCTCCTCCAACCGTCCAACTCTCAAATTCTCCAGATGCTCCGGTGACATTCTTGGGTTGTCACTGAGTAGGGGGAGCGAGTTCTGGGAGGACCACCGAGAATTTGGGTTTTCCCAATGAAAACACCCCGTAAAGACGCTTCTTTTATGACCATCACAGTGTAACGTACCCTGTGCTTACCTTTCAACGGTGTCCCTGTTTAATATCTCCATGTAATTGTCCTTCAGCCTCAGGTACGTAAACCCCAGTCTGCAAACGAGAAGTGAGTCCAGGGGTTAACCTGAAATTCTGATATCCCTCTTCCATAAAAAGTTTTTGCTTTACATTTTGCTAAAAGCTTTCTTTTTGAAAAAGAAATACTTTGGTAAAGCAGAGGTTGTAAACTGCATAATAAAATTAGGAAATTATAATAATACTGAATTTATTCACCATCTCAAAAAATTCTCCAAGAGCCAACAGAATTCCCGACTCACCCGCCTCCTGTGTGCTGCACCGTGAGGCGCGTTCTTACTACTAAGAGCTGACGGGTTCAGAAAGGGGCGGCCAGTCTGTGGACTGGCCCCATCTCCACCGACCCATTTTTACTCACTGGTCAGCGGGCTGTTTGGTAGATGTTACCGTGTCAGAATTGGAAGGACCTGCGAGGGTGTCACTCTCCAGACCGACCCTCATTTTACTGATGAGAAAACTACAGCTCAGAGCAGGCAGCCAATCAACAAACATCTGCAGAGCACAATCTGTGACGCCCCCCACCACCAGCACACCTGAGAGCTGCGCACACGTCAGTACTGTGTGGCCTGGGTGGGAGTGCAAAGAGGAAGGGCATGGCTTCTGGACTCAGGGGCTTACGAGCCGGGCAACGGGAACATCACGCTAACATGTAGCCATGACAGTGTGGAGGCGCCAGGAGAGTGTGCGGACAGGTGCACACCTGACCCGGCAGGAGCTGGAGGCCAAGGACGGGCTTCTTGGAAGGTGAGTCTAAAGTGACGGGCACAACAGCCTGCCTACCCTCTGATATCTGCGACTGAACGTGTCTAACTTTCGAGCACGCGCTCCACACGCAGACATGCATCTAGCTCTGAGCATCCCACCCGTGCACATGTGGATCGGCAATCTTAACAAAGGTCCACCGCAATACAACTTACAGACCGGACCCCACTGTTCAAACTGCACGGGAGAAACACACTGGTTTAGTCAACAACAGAAACGCTGCTCTAATCAGAGGAGTGTTCAGTGTGCGTTTATCGACGGCAGCGGAGAGGGAAGATCAGTACCCTTAGTATCACATCAGGGTCGTCCGCTGGGGGAATTGGAAAAACATTTCCCTGACCTGAAATTATGCCAGGAATCTGGAATGAAGCACATTTCCAGTGCTTGCCTAAAACGCCATGTCATGAAGCAGCAGGAACTGCCAAAGAAAAGATTGTGAAGGAGGGGGCAAGGGGCACAGAGTTAACATGACAGGACATGAGAGAGAAAAGGCAACAGGAAGGAACCCCAGCACCCAGCTGAATCCCTCCCCACGTCGCCTGACTTTGGGAAGGTTGCCTGACGTCTCTGGGTGTCATTTCCTTAGGATGGACGAGGAAGGCTTGTCCTAAGGGTGTGTAGGATTGTCCGCCTCTTTAAAAGCCTGTGATCATCTGGAACAGCCTCTAACTAAGGCGGCCGAGGTTAAGAGGGAAAACTGCCCAATGAGACGGCAAGAGAGACCCGGGCAGCTGAGCAGCCACTTCTCACGCCAACGGCAGGTTGTCCAGGACCCGCCTCCCAACGCGGAGGTGGAGGAAACGCCGAGCACCGAGGCGGTGGCTGCTTAGCCCCCCTCAGCGAGCATCCGAGGCCAGGGCCCGACACAGGACTCTTCCAGTGAGAGCCCACAGCTGGGCTGAAAGGACCCTGAAACCAGACGGGCACACCCCTTGCATCCGAGACCAGAGTCGTCACAGCCAAAGACGTACCTCTGGACACCTTCGACCAGGGCCACCTCGTCAGGCGAGGACGATATGTACACACAGGACTTTGCCGAGTCCGGTGACTTCCTGGGGCCGTCCACGTCATCATCGTCCTTCACCTGGATGGTGTGGCACAGACAGATGGCCCGGAAAAACAGCTCTTCTCGCTCCTATAAAAATGGGTCCAAACCCACATGTCTATGGTGTGAATAAACAGGAGGCAGTGAGCAATGGGGCAGGATGGGTGGCTTCCAGGGGTGGGAGGGTCTAGTCTTGCTTGGTGGTTGGGAAGTGCAGTGTAACCGCGGCTGTTCTTCGTGCCCGAGCATTTCCACAGTAATTACGGTCAAGACCAACGAGGTGAAGACTGAGAGGAAAGGACCGTCACAGGAGGAGAGCATGCCAGCCTGAGCCTCGGGGCAGCTGAGGCAGCACAGGGGCCGGGGGCCCAGCTCCCTTGAGCCTGGAGTCCCCTCGGATTCCTGAAGCCTCCCCGAGGCTGAGAAGGGCCAACAAGGGCTGGGCTCGCATCCCGAGTGCCAGGAGGAGGAGCTACGGCAGGTGTCAGGAGGGACCCCCCCGCTGAGTTCCTGGAGAAATGGCAGTTTCTGTACGGCAATCACCTGAAGCACACACGGCAGGGGTACGGTGCACCGGGTCAGGAAGGCTGTCAGGGCACAGCCCACTAGGGCAGGCCATCCTTGGTCCCCTCTGGGACCCTGCACAGGACTCCACACTCACCAAGCTTTCTGGAATAGTCTCCCGACTGGCCACTGACAAGGGTCATGGCCTGCCCCGCCCCGATCATGGCGGAGATGTGGAGCCACGGCACTCAGGTGTGCACGTGTGTGTGTACCTGCATGTGTGTGCACATCTGTGTGTAAGTGTGAGTGCAGTGTGCGTCTGTGTGCACACGTGAGGGTTGTGTGTGTGTTGGGTTGTGTGTGCACATGTGTACACGTATGCATGTGTGGGTGTGGGGGCATGTGTCTGTGTGCACACATGAGCACGGGTGCCCACACGTGCATACGTGTGTGCTCAAGCATGGGTGTGTACACGAGTGTGAGCACATGCACACAGGGTGTGCGGGTCACTCTGCTCTCAGCCCATGTTTTCCCTGCTCCTCCATGTCTTCAAAGCTGTCCCTAATGCGGATGTGACTGGCCAGATTCCCAGGCGGGAGGCAGTGGCAGCTCACGGCTCCCCTCACTCAAGTGGCCGGAGGACTATGTCTTTCTGGGACCCCAGGACAAGAGGTGGCACAGGTCTGTCTGGTGAATGGGACCTTGGACAGCGTGGCAGTGATGGCCGCTAGAAGGAACACGCCCGCTGGGAGAGCGGCCACCTACCCTGCCGCTGACGCCCGGGGAAGAGTCGATCATGTCGATGCCGGAGGCCTCGGGGAGGACCTGCCCGTTGCAGATGGCGTGGGGCACGTAGACCTGGCCCTCGATGCAGCACTCCTTGAACTCCATGTTGTTCTCCGTGAGCGTGCCCGTCTTGTCCGTGAAGACGTACTCCACCTGCGGACACAAGGAGCGCTGGGCGGTGCCAGCCCGGAGCCCGAGGGCCGTGTGGGAGGGAGAGGGTGCGCTCGGGACTCAGACCCCAGGGCTCCCTGTCTGAGCACCGACGCTTCCCTACGAGACGGACTTGTCTGCTTTCACCCAAAACACACTGCTCCGCCAGCCTGAATGAACCGTGAGCCTTCGGACGACACGCCCTCCCCCTCTTCTGATGTCCCACCAGCGCCCGACTCGAGGTGGAGGGTGGCCCTTCCCAGTCCCGCTTCTCTGGATGCAAAGCACAAAGAACGCCACGTTCTCGTGGGTGGAAACGAAACGCTGGGTGGAGCCAGCCTTCCATTTGTTGGAAAGACAGAGATGGGGGGACAGTCCTGAACCTTATTCAACAAAAAAGTCAAGGACGTAGAGAGGATGAACGCCTTCTCTAAGGTCTGGGAGGTCAAAACTCACACAGTCGTTTAAGGTTTAGGAGATGGAATTCAAACAAATAGAAGGACAAAACAAATTTCAGACAGGAAACTGTGAAAAGTATTAAAACAACACCTGGTTTTAAACCCTAAATTTAGATAAACTCAGGCTACGTACTCATCACGAGTAAGGAAAGGAGGAGGGGATTCTGGGACTCAGGGCACATGGCGAGGTGGCTGTCGGGGGGCGAGCCTCCCCAGGTCAGAGACCCGCTGGCCCGGCGGGGAGTCCACGCTCCACACACCTTGTCTCCTGCTCAGAGCCCCCAGCACACGTCTCCAGGACCAGAAAGGCGAGGCAGGTCTCCAGGACAACAAAGTGCACAGGTGCAGGAAGCAACGACAACAGAATGCTACAGTGAAACAGGCTGCGTTCCACAGTCTGCCCTTTTCACTGAAGTCTCTCAGCAAAACATCCTTTTCTGTCTCAAATCCCACCGCAGAAAACTCCTTTTCCTTGTGGGCTTGCTTCTAACAAGTAAGTTTTAAGTATGCAGTAGTGCCCTGCTGAACTTTTTTTCAAGCAACCTGCCATCCAGACACTTGCAAGAAACTCCACTGAGCCTGTCCCCACACCTGGAAAATCAGTCACGCGAATGAAGTCCGAATTTGTGACTGCTCCCTGGGCAGGCGGCTCTGGGGTTTCACGTGAATGACATCTGGCTTTTTTCAAAGTGAGGATCAACAATAATAGTGGATATTTCAGAAGGTTGCCTCCTGTGAAACAAGCCTTTCCACCAAGCTCAGAGCTCCTGTGTCACCAGGTAATTCCTAGACTTACCCCGCGTCAGATAAAGTGGCTGCACTGAACACCGCTCGACATTTTTCTTGTTACAGAAAAAATTCTCTCCTCTACGGGTTTCTCAGAAATACACCACGTATTATGTTTGCAAAACATATGAAATATGCAGAGGTAAAAATACTCTAGTACTGAGCAGCCAGATTATGACGTGTGTGTTGCTGACTGAGACAGTACTGCACCACGTGGACGTGGACCGTGCTGGAGGAATGCGCCGGAAGTAAAAACCAGTGAAATGTTATCTGTCAGTAACAAACATCCCTGCCCCGGGGGAGGAAGGCAGTTGGTCTGTCAGACTCTAGGCCTCTGGCTACACACTGCTGCTCTGGGGTGATGGGGGGGTGGGTTCCAGCTTCGTCTAAAATGGCCCTGTTTACAAAATACTCCCCCAATTTGTTCCCGTTTTATTTTAAAGACGGATGGATCACTGTTTACCAAATGCCCTTTACTGCCACAGAGGCTGGAAGGGGGCTGGAACCTGGGTGGCGGGAAGGGTCTGGCCAGAGGCCCTAGGCGATCAGAGCCGGGTCTTTCCTGACACAGGGGCTGACATTCGGGGTCCACAGGGCTCTGCCTCTCATCCAGGTGACCCTGGGCCATGACTCCCACCGTGGCGGTTCCGTTAGAAACCCAGTGGGCGCCTCCCCTCCATGATCTTGTTCAATCTGCCCCACGCTCTGGCGAGGCAGGCATCGGTCACGACGTCCGTTTCACAGATTAAGAAGCTGGAGGTGCAGTGAGCCCTAGCCCTGGCCCCGGCCCCAGCCCAGGCCCCGAGCTGTGGGCGCAGAGCAGGACTTCCCTGTAGGTGTTCTCACTCTGCAGTACACCGCGAGACTGACACTGAGGTCTCGCTCTGCTGGCTTTACATGAGGATAACTGGCTGTGAGAGCCGTGGAAACCAGGCATCAAAGCGGCAACGCCCAGGAACTGGCGCTCAATGAGGTCAGCTCACTTCGCCCTTCACCCCGACTCCCACCCTTAAAGCCCAGAAGGAGCACATCAGGAAGGCCACGAGCGGCTCCCATCACAGCTACTGCACTGACTGTGCATGAGGTGTAAAGAGAAAAGCGCTACCAGTCCTCGCGCAAAGTTAAAACCGCTCTGCCGCCGTCTCTCACCAGGAGTGGTGACATCTCTGCACGAACTGAAACGGGAACATTCTCATCCATCCATCTGGATGATTCGCCTGCACAAGGTGAATCACTCAGAACCCAGGAGTCTGGGAACATGAAACGGAAGGACCCGAACGCCACAAACCGGGAGGACGACCGAGGGATACCGACCTGTCCGAGCTCCTCGTTTAAATCCGAGGTGTTAACCACAGGCCCCTCCCCCGACTCCTCGTCACACATCTCCTCGTCCCAGGTGATGAAGTAGGAGCCCAGGAACTTCTGCAGCTCCACCGTGACGTACATGGACACCGGGATGATGTAGTTGAAGAGGACCATGAAGGCCAGGAAGTCCGTGAAGGCCCTGAGGAACTGAGGGCGCGCATCAGTGCCTGCGGCCGCCCGCCCGCACCACCACCACGACGGGGAACGCGCAATCTTCAAACACAAGCACTTCAGACCCAAGTAGACTTTACCCTGTGAGCCCTCCCAGCTGCCTCTGCTGCTCTGACACAGCGCCTCTTACTTGGTAATAACCTACAGATGCTGCAAAACATGTCTGAGGAAAAGGATTTCTCTGCACGGTTTTGTTCTCATCTCTGAGTCATTTAGTTTTGTGGGAGGCCCGTCTGAAAACAGGAGTGATACAGGGACCCTGGTCTGGATTTGCACACCACCCTGCTCTGAACTCAGTGGGCCCTGCTCTGGATTTGCACACCGCCCTGCTCTGGACTCAGTGGATCCTGGTCTGGATTTGCACACTGCCCCACTCTGGACTCAGTGGATCCTGGTCTGGATTTGCACACTGCCCCACTCTGGACTCAGTGGATCCTGGTCTGGATTTGCACACTGCCCTGCTCTGGACTCAGTGGATCCTGGTCTGGATTTGCACACCGCCCTGCTCTGGACTCAGTGGATCTTGGTCTGGATTTGCACACTGCCCTGCTCTGGACTCAGTGGACCCTGCTCTGGATTTGCACACCGCCCTGCTCTGGACTCAGTGGACCCTGGTCTGGATTTGCACACTGCCCCGCTCTGGACTCAGTGGATCTTGGTCTGGATTTGCACACC
>NC_060272.1:2784639-2842152 GCF_021613505.1 Equus quagga
TCTGGATTTGCACACCGCCCTGCTCTGGACTCAGTGGATCTTGGTCTGGATTTGCACACCGCCCTGCTCTGGACTCAGTGGATCCTGGTCTGGATTTGCACACTGCCCCGCTCTGGACTCAGTGGGCCCTGGTCTGGATTTGCACACCGCCCTGCTCTGGACTCAGTGGACCCTGGTCTGGATTTGCACACTGCCCCGCTCTGGACTCAGTGGGCCCTGCTCTGGATTTGCACACCGCCCTGCTCTGGACTCAGTGGATCTTGGTCTGGATTTGCACACCACCCTGCTCTGAACTCAGTGGGCCCTGCTCTGGATTTGCACACTGCCCTGCTCTGAACTCAGTGGGCCCTGCTCTGGATTTGCACACCGCCCTGCTCTCGACTCAGTGAATCCTGGTCTGGATTTGCACACCGCCCCGCTCTGGACTCAGTGGATCCTGGTTTGGATTTGCACACTGCCCCGCTCTGGACTCAGTGGATCTTGGTCTGGATTTGCATACTGCCCTGCTCTGGACTCAGTGGACCCTGCTCTGGATTTGCACACTGCCCTGCTCTGGACTCAGTGGATCCTGGTCTGGATTTGCACACTGTCCTGCTCTGAACTCAGTGGACTCTGGTCTGGATTTGCACGCCACCCTACTCTGGACTTGGAGGCTCAGCCAGAAAACTGTACTGTCTTAAGTACAGGACGGTCAGTCAAATTACTTGGGAAAAGAACACTTTTGATAAACCTGAGCAACTGAGCTGCAATCCCCCTGAGGAAAAATGAAACCATTTCCTACCGTAATTTCCTACCATTGAGATTCTCCTATTTCCATATTTTTGCCTAAGTAGGTGCCATTTATCTCATGATCATCGGTGAGCATTTATTGAGTACCCTCTAAGTACAGCACACCGCACTGGGTTCTGGAAACACGAAAAGCCTTTAAGGTGCTGTCCTTGTGAGTTTACTATGGGAACCCACAACTTCCCAGACTTGTGTGTGCAAACGCCCAAAGAAGGCTGGGGCTGCCTGTGTCCACAGCTACGGAGGCAGCTGACACTTTCCGTATCAATCAGTGCATCTGTTACGGAGATTCACTCAGCGTTCTCACACCATTTTCACAAAAACGGCCTACACGACACCTTCCATCGTATGAAAGCAATCACTCTCCTACCAGGTTCCTCTGTCTTTCCGATTCGGTTTTCTGGTTATACCACGGCTCATCTCGGAACGGCTCACTCTGCCAGACGTACTTCAGGACGGTATTTATCAGCGCTTTGCTGATGAGAATACAGAGGTACACGATGAGGAAGGCATTCATTGATCTGAAACACAGGACGGCAGAGGTTACTCAGTTGCTGCTCCCCGAAGACACCAGGGCTGACATCGCCTTTCCTGCAAAGGTCAAGGTGACCACGTTGTGAAGAAGCAGGTTAGAGACAACCCAGCAACAGGTTTCAAAGGACCCCTCCCCTCCAGAAAAGGACAGTGAAAACGAAAATGCTCGTTCACATCTGAGTCCACTCGGGGTCACAGGAGTGTGACTCTAGAGGCCACCAGGGAAACAGCTAAGAGAAGGGAAAGCTTCGTAAACAGGAGAGGGAGCCGCTCACAACCACGTCCCTGATGACGGCGTCTGCAGTCTAGGATTCTAGAACTTAAAGAACACCCAGAAGTCAATTTCTTCTACCATTAAGCATTAACCAATGAGTTCCAAATTTAGAGACTATGACTACGAAGGGGGGCGGGGGGCGGGGCGTGAACACTCCTCAGGACGCCCTCTGTGTAGGAAACACGCGGAACCCTTGGCCAGCGTCTTAGCAGATCTGGGGAAGAAGGCCTGGTTTCCAGTGTCTATTTCTGAAAGCTCTGTGAACGTCGACATCTGGCATCAGGGCCCTCTTGCTTACTAAGAGCCGGATCTCCGTGTTCATATTCGATGTGGCCTCAGGCAGACAGGGACCCAGGACCAGGTTCTGAGATCAACTGACGAAGAACAGGTGGAGGACACCCCACCAGGCTCCCTCCAAATTCGTACATGGCACACAGCTCTTTACTGAGTAACTGGTAACGGCTCAGTTCCCCACTGCAGGAGGAGGATACACTTTAACAGGAGACGGAGACGACAAAACTCCAGACCACATTTTCCTACAAATCCAACTCTCTCCTTGACTTATCATCACAAGGATTCTACTGTCGCATGAAGACTGCTCTCTCTGCTAATTCTCTCCTCGGTACAAGATGTGGTTCCAACAACCCCAAAGTTAAAGGTGACCCTGTTTTGACTTTTTAATGAGACGGTGACAGGCGTGATGGACACCTGATTTGGTACCTGCACCCGGGGGCGTCCACCCGAGGGAGCCTGTGGAGGTGTGGGCATTTACGTCCCCACAAAACAAGACCGTCGACCGAAACAGTCAGCTCTCCGCCTCTCTGGGCCCCGGCAATGAGCTGCTGACAAGGCCGAGGGAAGCACGTTCCTCTCTACAGAGCTCTGTGACAGCTCCGAGTCACAGATTTCCACGTACTTCCAACAGCGGTGCTGAAACTTACTTCTCCACAGCAGATCGCTTCTGGGATGTTGACTGGTAATTTAACGCCATCTTGGTTTCCATGCCCGTGTAAATCGCGACACCTACACAGCGGAAGAGCGAATGTTAGAACAGAACACGGCTGTGTCTGCCTTGACATCGTGAGTTACGCACAGCTATGTTGAAAATGGAATGTGGGGCAGAACGAGTCCTATTTTAAACTTCGCCAGGCAAGCTAGCTGCTCACAAAAGGAGCCACGTGACAGGATTCTTCAGACCAAAGACATACTTTTTTTTTTCCTGCAGAGAGAGCAATCTCTACTTATTTTTTTTAATTTCGGATTTTAATATATTGCATTTTCCAATAATGGGACATACACGGATACTTTTATGTTGTCTCACTTAACTAAAACATTAAAAATGACCCACCAGAAATGGAAGACACGAGCAAAGAAATGCAGCCATTAAAAGCATTTCCTGCAGAACGAAATCGTGTCCAAGGATCTAACTGAGAGTTTCTGAGTCAAGAACTGCAGGGGCTTCAGGAGCAGCACTCTCTTCAGACGCCACGCCCTAGGGACTGTGGTTTTCCATCGACACGGACTGTCCTGGGAGGCACAGTGACCGCTGCCCGCAGTCCACCCACCTCCGAGCACAGAGATGCGTCGACGGCACCACTGTGCACTTTAACTGCTCAGGTAACTTACTCTCGAAAGCTCCTGTTAATAATGCACTAATCAAACACTTACCAAAGATCTTCTCGGTGTTCTTCAGCGTGGCCCCTCTAAGCAGCAGGTTTTCTGATCCTAATGGCCTACAGAGACAGGCATGACGAGAGCAGGGAAGGCAAGATCAGAGGAAGGCACACCACAAGCGGCAAGTCAGCTCATCTGCCTAACAGACTTCATTTTAAGAGGACATCGTTAAAATGAGGGTTTGCTTATGCTTGGATTATGAACGTCAGCCCGGGTCCGAGCGCAGCATGTGGCCCTTGCCTGTGGGAGGACAGGAATGTGGCTCTGCTGGGAGCACTCTGAGGGTGCTGCTCAGCTGGCGCCTGCCATCCCCACACAGCACTGACACCTGTGCAGGATCTCATCAGGCACGGGGATCTCGTCAGGCACGTGGGATCCCAGCCCCACCCCAGACCTACTAACTGGATCTGAAGGTTGAAGAATGTTCCGCTAGCTATCTCAAGGGCCGTGGGCCAACAAGTGGGGTCCCCACCCCAGTGCCATCAGCAGCACGTGGGGATGTGTCCAAAGTGTCACCCCCACAGACTGAACCAGGAACCCTAGCTCCTAATAGGCCTAAGTCTGAGGACCGCTGGGTTGGAAGACCCCTAAACACACTGGGAAAGTGCAGGTGGTGCCCGGGTCTCACGTGGCTTCAGCCATCGCTGCCACATCCGCAGGGAGACTCAGCACGTCTCATGTGACATAGGGTTTTAAGGATGAAGGCTCGGATGCTCTGCGTGCGTTTCAACACTGGCAGTCAATGCCACAAAGCCCCTCTGAATGCAGTGGCCCTGTAAGCAAACAACCCACGCATCGCGACTTTGGGGGGAAACAGGCAACAACCAAGGAATTCAGAACCCACTCCCGTAAGCAGGAGGCCTGCCCCAAGCCCTGAGGCTCCACAGGGAGCAGCGACCACAGCTCTGCCGTCGGGGTCACGTGCAGGGCTCCCTCTGCTGGGGGAGTAATGACTTTTTCTCGTTTCCCAGGAGTAAAAGAGACGAGAGGCGGAATTCAGCTTTACAGGTTTTGCTATCGACAGTGATCTCGTGATTTTCTCTGGAGGGTAAAGGGAAAGAATTGAAAGTATTTGCTGAAGTTTGCTTTTTACTTTGTCGGTGTATTTAAATTTCCTTTACCATGGGATGTGGAGAACCCACTGAATGTTCTAAGCTTATAGTGCCATCGGTGTATTTCGCTGACACAGCTCAGGACTGCACGCAGCTGGAGACGAGAAAGAGGGGAGAGCTTGGCACATGCCCGACCTGACACGTTGGTCCCGGGGCTGTCCGGGGCTCTCAACATTCATCCCTCAGCCTGTCAGCCACTCAAGACGGGCGCCCGGGGCTGTACCCTGCTGTCTGCTCGTGTTATGTGTACTGTCAGCCTCTATAAGCAAAAATTCACAATAACTCACGTCGAACGTGTTTACGAAAACAAACGGCTCTTTAAAAAGCATCTCTGGGAAATCTAAAAATAATTTACTTAAAAAAGTCCTTTGCTCCTAGTTTGGACGGGAGGAAGGGGAAATGTCACTCTGCCTGGGCAAGAACGTGGGCGTATAATTCAGAACTGTCCATACTACCAATTTATAAACATCTTCACATATCCAAATATTAAAAGTCTGCTGAAGGGTATAAATACTTAAAAAGCTAAACTAGAATTGGTATCAAAATACGAAATATATTAGTAACTATCTTCCCAGATGCTCGGCATTAAACTTCTTATAAATATAAAGCATGGGAATCCCGTAGTGTTTACTGTTGCAGCTTCATCTACGAGCAACACGAATAAATCTAGACCTACTTACGCATTCAAACACACATTCACCCTCACAAGACACAGAAATACAGGTTATTTCTCCAAAACAATTAGGAATTCCGCGTAGACTGGTACGTACTTAGGAGAGACCAGGGCAAGGCCTCCACAAATTCTGAAAAGCACCCACTCACCTGCCGATGGATAATGATGATAAAAACATGCTCAGAAGTGCACAAGTGTTTCCTCAAAACAAATGATTTGGGGAGCGTGACTAGGAGATGAGCCCAGCGACTCAGATTCACTGACTACTTATTTTGCAGTAATTTCCCACTCAGTTTATTTCTACTTCTGGGCGAATGTTTTCCACAATACACAAGGTAATGCCAGGATATCGGCAACCTGGAGACTTCTCAAATGGAAGAAAAGCAATTCCTCTAACAGCGGGGTTTCTGGAAAAGGAGCAACTTCAAAACCTACTCAAAGCTGATTTCCTACAGAGCAGACCTTGACTACCTAGGCAGCTGAAACTGAGAAGCGCTAGGACCCTGAGACAATGTCCAGATAAAACGTCATGGGCCTGGGCAGTGGACACAGCACAGACCAAGAGCTGCGGCCGGGACAGTGTATCACCCTGGTCCTGAGCCCTGGCTGTTCTGGACACCGCTACCTCATGGCCTCAGAGTCGGACATCTGATGGGGTGCTGATCCTTGTCAGCGTTCCGCGGTGTGACGTCCTGAGACCACTATGACGACACAGGCAAGCACACCCACCTGCCACCCACACCAGGCACAGCTGATCCGCCGGTCATAGGTTCCTCCATCCCCACGTGACGGAGGCCGTGAGCAGCCCTGGCGAGGCACATCCTCTTAAATATGGGTGCAGTCTAGAGCCAAAGATATGCCCCAGCCGCAATTCTTTTTTTTTTTTTTAAAGATTTTATTTTTTTCCTTTTTCTCCCCAAAGCCCCCCTGTACATAGTTGTATATTCTTTGTTGTGGGTCCTTCTGGTTGTGGCATGTGGGACGCTGCCTCAGCATGGTTTGACGAGCAGTGCCATGTCCGCGCCCAAGATTCAAACCAACGAAACACTGGGCCGCCTGCAGCGGAGCATAAGAACCCAACCACTCGGCCACGGGGCCAGCCCCCAGCCGCGATTCTGAGCAGACACACACACTCCAATAAAACGGCTCCAGGTCAGAAAGCTTTCAACTTCACAGCTGAAGACGTATGAGTCTATAAATTATGAAGGGGCCTTTCTAAGGGAGGAAAGAGCACGCTCTCCTTTGCCCTGGAACTGTCAGATGAGCTCCTGACGTTCCCCCGTGAGAAGACGCTCCGCAGACTCGTGAGAGAACATTTTCCACGAGCATCCCTAGTTTGTTAACACGTACGGCCGCATCCACAAGAGAAACCGGGGAAGAGACTGGAACCGCCGGGGCCTTTGGTAAAGCAGAATTCTACCTTCAACATCCAATAGAGCAGCACCAAGGAAAAACTCTTATCAGAAAAGAATTCACTTCAACAACAGAGATGAAAACCGCGGGTCTCACCTCACCACAGAGTCATTCTGTTCGTGGTAAACTTTTATGCGGCCCACAAACCTGCAACAGAGAAGTCAGGTTACAAACAGGCAGCAGCACAGCGGGAGGAGAGACAGCAAGTGACGGTCCCACACGCCCGCCTCCCTGACCCTGGGACAGAAGTGCGCTGTGAGCTGGGATCCCTCACTTGCGAGCACGCCGGTGTGCAGCCAAACCTACCTTCCCCCCTCTCCCTACTTGACTCTCTGTTCTTACGAGCCTGTGACTTAACTGGTTTTCCCTAACATCACTTCCTCAGAATACAGACAAGATTCTTTCTTCATTAAATTTAGTTCCATTAAGACACTTCAGATATGTGTATTAACAGCTTTGGATTTGGACGTTGCTGGACTACGAAAACACGCAAGTATTGCATTTTTGACTCGCCCTTAATTTGCAAGCAGTGATTCACATTCTCTTTCCAAACCACCATCGGTGCACTCTAGGTGGAGAGCAAGAACCGTGTTTGGGGATCAGGGGACACCGGTGGGGACCCCAAACCCGGCTTACTTGTAGAGGTCGGGCTGGGGCTGCTCACACTCGATGGTCGCGTGGAGGCGGTCAATGTCTTCTTCAGTGTGGAACCCCTTTGTGTCTTGAACGGCATAATGAGTCTAGAAATGGAACGTGAAATGTGAATTCACAACCAAAATGACCAACAAACCGAGTGGCTGGGGCCTCCAACCCTCGGGCAGCAAGGTGTTTAACTTTTTGTGCATGTCAATAAGCCCAATTACAAAGAAAGAGTTTGCAAATGTTTAAGTTACAGAACTACAGGGTCCTAGCGTCAGCCCTTAGCTCTCAGGTGCCAGAGAATTCTTCCATCTTACCCAGCGTCCTCGACTTAAAACGAGGAGGACAGATAGCAATGCTGGGAATTCTTCTCCAAAACTGGACACTTCGATTTATCTGTCATAGTGGTGGCTACCGACCAGGAAACAATCTCAGCAGCTAATATGCTCCTTTCTGTTTCCATAACGCTGTTGCTTACACGGAGCCAGCACAGCATCACAAACTGCGCCCCTCGCTGCCCTGGGACTGTAAGCGTCTGCAAGATCTCATGGGCCTCAACCGGGGGGCCCCAAACTTGACTGTGCCTCGGCCCCCCTGGAGGGCTTGCAGGCCCTGACCCCTGACCCCAACCCCGAGAGTTTCTGACACCGTGGGTGTCGGGTGGGGCCCAAGAAGTCTGTTTCTAACGTGATCCCGGGTGACGCCATGCTGCTGGCCTGTGACCCTGTTTTGAGAACGGGGGCCCAGACAGCGTCAGCGAGCACGAACAGGCGGACCGGCCTTGTGGGAGAGAGGAGAGAAAGACACGTGCACGAGGGCCCGGACAAGAGAGAAGGCAGCACTCAGTCTCCCCTGTGTCTCCAGGAATCAAGTGCTGGACAACGAGGGTGATGAGTCAAACCAACAGGAGACACGACCACAGCAGCGTCTACACATCTCGGGGCACTTGTCACGTATCCAGCACTTCGGGAAACTTCCTAATTATATCCCCACAAGGGCCTCTGCAAGACAGCTTTGTCCCCATCTTACGGATGAAAAGACTCCAGAGAGGTCAAAAAGGCCGCCCAGGGTCACAAGGGCAGCAGATGCAGCCAGCGTAGGATCCCACGCCCCATTCTGCTTTTAAGGAAAGGGTTCAGATGGCTCCAGCTCCCCAAGCCGCACCCAGTGCACAGAAGTGCACAGAGAGCCCTCTGTTAAGATGCACAAACACACAAAAGGGGCATGTGGCACGTGGGTTCCAGCATCTGCCAGCTCTGGACTAGGGCGACTGCTGCTAAATTCATCTCCAGAAAGTGACACACCTGGAGATGGCCTACAGCACCTGGTCACTAGTGACACTGGGACGCGCTGGAGAAGAGACATCCCCTCGGTGGAATGGGGCGCGGAGGGCAGCCCACTGCCAACAGCCAGGGCGTGCATGGCTCCTGGGTGCCAGGGGGATGGGAACACGACCTCCTCTGGTTCCAGAGCCAGCGGCAGTCATCGCTCGAATCACTCAGGGATTTCCAGCCCTAGGATTACTGCTGCTTGCAACTGATTGTGCCAGAACCTGGTTAACTCTCTGGGGATGTGCTACGTGGAAATGCGGAAGTAAATGCCGGAAAAAACCCATGATTTTATACAATGATATCATGAATTATCCAGAAAAGATCAGCATATCCTTTAGGGTTTTGCAAAGAAAATATCTCTTTCTCCTTGTAGAAATTGCCTACATCCATAGCTACTGTTTAAGCACCATTTCAGAGCTGCACTGTGTGAGCTGATGCCTTAGAAATGGCTGGATCCAGTGAGCCAGGCTCAATTTCATAAACTCCTCAGAAGCTCCTAGATTTTTTAAATAATGAAAACCTTAAAATTAATAGTGCTATGTTCTATTCTTTTATGACTGTTAATTAAAAATTGATAGCACCAGCTGCCAGTACAGAATTCCACACTGAATGTACGAAATTACAATTTCAGAAAATCCCTAATTAAGCTATTTTAACAAAAAACACTTATGGGAGTAACAGTGAGGCAAAATCTAGGCTCCTGTGTGACTTTTCACATAATTTCAGGCCAGTAAAGACACTGATTCTGACCAGTAAAATGAAAACTTTCAAAATTCCAGCAGCCCATTTGTTGCATCCTTAGCCTGGCTCCTCCGCTAGATGACAACTAAGTAAGTAACACGGAGCCACTTCTCTTAACCTGAGACGGCTGGTTGTTACAGACACCGAGGGTGGAAAGAAAAAGCGGAAAAGAGAGAGAAAGACGTAAAAAGGAGGAAACAATGGCAGCATGAGTCCCGGGGACCACTGAGAACACGGGTGTCAGACACAACGTGGTTCTGGCCTCACGCCTGGGGACAGAAGGAGGCCCAGACGGGGTACCCAGCGAGAGGCACGTTACTTTGTGACTCGATTCTCCATCCAGGCTGGCGGTTGTCACGTGGCAGGTCCCGTCTCCGCGGCTGCTGGAGAGGAAGATCAGGTCACAGGGGAAGGTGTCGTCCTCCTTGACCACGACGATGTCCCCGACCTGCAGGACAGACACAGACATAACGAACCTGCCTCTGTGGGTGGCTGCAGGGCGCGGGGGTTTCTTTTCCCTGACAGTATCTTCTCCCTGCCTGTAGACACCATTACGGTGTTTATTTGCAGGAAGATACACGGATGCTAATGCAACTAGAGAAAGATCATTTCCCAGGCATTCTGCCCAAATCAAGGAAAGACCAGATGAGGCTTCAATGCCAATTTTAGATCCGGGAAGGTTCAAAGTCCATTGTGATAGAGTATTTCGCAATGGAAACATGGCTGAACATCTGTAACAGGATTCTCCATGATTCAGCCCAAGCAGGCAAGTTCAAGCGTTTGTTAGCGTGTCCGAGTGGGACCATTCCTGCAGGAAGGTGCTCACCTACAACTAGGTGTGCTACAAACCAGGCGTGAGCGTTCTAAGAGCCGGCTGAACTACAGGACCAAGACACTGTCCAGATCACGTGAGCAGGACCAAGAAGAAAGCAGAAGTGGTGATCACACCTCAAAAACTGAAGTGAAAATGAGCCACAGAACGTTTCCACACGGATTTTTAAATAAGACATAATCATCAGTTTTGGTCTCATCACCAAGAAAGGCATCTGAATGACCGCCCAGAGAGGCCCTTTGTCTCTGACTGTGACCTTGGACTGTGTAACTGGAAGGCACTGACCATCCAGACCCACAGATCGGGGTGTCCAGCTAGTGGGTTCCAAATCCTTCCAACTGCTCAGACGGTCTTGCCGCTGCACACGAGATGCTCCCAGAATCGGGTCATCATCAAGCTCCATCTAAACTACAAGTGGGGTTTCCTGCTATGCCACATGTGGTCCTGGCTCACAAGTGTCTGAGAACTTAAGACTGGAGGGCTACTCTCTCTCCCCAAGTAGAATACGGGTTTAGTGAAATTCCTACCGAATCCTAGCAAGGACTTTTGTAGACATAGATGAGCTTATTCCAAAATTTATGTGGACAGGCGCAGGCCTAGAGTGGCTACGACAACTGGAGTAGGAAGAATGAGGCGGAGGAGTCGCTGCCGGTGTGAAAGGTCGCTGTGCAGCTGCGCAATCAGGACAGCGGTGGCCTCGGCGCAGGACTGACACAGAGACCAGGGGACAGAGAACCCAGAAACAGACCCACAGACACGCTTAGCTGACTTCCGACAAAGGTGCAAAGCAACTCAGTGGAGGAGAGACAGCCTTCCCACCAACAATGCCCGAGCCACTGGGCAGTAAAGGCCAAAAAAGGAACTCCGACCTAAACCTCTCACTTTACATAAAAGCTAACTCAAAATGGATCATGAGCTTAGACACAAAACATGAAAGTATAAAACTTTTAGAAAAAATCAGGAGAAAACGTTTAGGCTCCAGAGTTAGGCAGAGAGGTCTTAATGGTGACACTAAAAGTGTGACCTGTGAAAGGAAAAATCAATAAATTGGACTTTATCAAAATTAACAAGTTTACTTTTAGAAATACCCCATTAAAGTATTTCTGATAAAGGATTAATATTTATTTATTATTTTTTCTTGTGAGGAAGATTGGCCCTGAGCTAACATCTGTGCCCATCTTCCTCTATTTTATGTGGGACGCCACTCCAGTGTGGCTTGACGAGCAGTACTAGGTCCATGCCTGGGATCCGAACCTGCAAACCCCGGGCTGCCAGAGCACAGCATGTGAACTTAACCACTACGCCCGCCACCAGGCTGGCCTCATGGGACTAATATTTAGAATATGCGAACTCTCAAAATTCAACAGTAAAAAGCCCTCAAATAATCCAACTAGAAAATGGGTAAAAACATGGTTTTTTTTTCAGCAAAAAGGATGCACAGATGGTAAATGAGTACATGGAAAGATGTTCAATATAGCCACTGGGGAAATGCACATTAAACCAGACTGAGACACTGGAAAGACTGAAATAACAAACAGTGCCAACACCCAGTGCTGGCGAGGATGTGGAGCCGCTGGACCACTCATACATCGCTGGAGGGATGCAAAATGGTACAGACGCTCTGGGAAACGGTCTGGCAGTTCTAACACTAAAAATGGATTCACCATATGATCCAGCAACTAACTCTTGAATTTTTATGCCAAAGAAATGGAAATCACATTCACACAAAAACTTGTACACAAACATTCACAGCAGTTTTATCCAAAATAGTCCCCAAATGGAAAATATCTAAAGGTCCTTCAACTTGTGAATGTAAGTGCACTGTGGTCCACCCCACATCACAGACTCAGCAATGAGAGAAAGGTGCCACTGAGGCTCACAGCTGGGGTGAATCTCACGGGAATTAGGCTCAGCAAAAAGAGTCAGTTCCCAAAGTTACACACTGTATGACTCCATTTATATAATGACATTCTTGAAATGACAAAATCTTAGAGATGGACCAATTAAAGAGTTTCCTTTTCTGCTAGCCTTGAGCACCCTCTGAAGGTCTGGGTCCTTACGGCCCAGGAGAGCCGATGCCCAGTGTCGTAGGGACAGCCTGAGCTTTCTTCCTTGTCTCAGAGTCAACTGAGAATCATCTCAGTTAGAACAGATGGATACATGGCAGGCATTTCCCATAGGAGATCAATGCATTAACAATTCAATTTTCTGCTGGTAGACACTGTCTTGGTCTGTTTTTAAAGAAAGAGATCATTATTAAAAGTATGGAAGACTTTGCAAAGGAAATGTAGTCATTAAAGGAATCTGCATTTAGGGCCTGGGGTCTGACGAGCCTGTTAGCACATGCTCGGGGTCCCCACCACCGCCCCCACGAAGGTGAGGCCCATCCTCCCAGGCCCTCACCTCTGACCCCATCACTGCTGGGAAAACACAGCCAATCGAGGCCAAGTGAGGGGAAGCTCAGAGATACTAAAACAACTGGACAGTAAAATGTATAAAACAAAGAAAACGTGGTTTAAAACTTGAAGATACATACAGTAGTGTGTTTAATACATGAACATATACCCCCGTCGGTAATGTCCTGACGGCCCCGCATGGTTTCTGGCCGGGAGAGCAGCCCAGAGGGACGGGGAGCTGCCAGGGAGCGGGCAGGCAGGGCGGCTGCGCAGGAGCAGGAGGATGCGGGGCTCCACCCCGAGGTTCCCAGCCGAACGTCACTCCAGGACAAACCTCAAAAATCACACTCGTCGTTTGTGCACGGACAGGCCTTCCTAGAGAGCCGTGCAGGTTTTGAGACTACCCACTTAGAGAATTCAGACACATTTAAACGTGTTGTGATACATCTAACACTTTAGTGGAAAAAAGAAATTAAAGTGCAAACTTCAGTGAGGTTTCCGTCCCAATTTTCATAAATTTCCAACTAGCGGAGTTTATATTAATAGGATTTGCCTTGATCTAAGACAAATGTAGTGAAAACATTCCGGAGTGTTCTGTCTTGACCGGTTAGTATGACCTCACACCCTGGGACACCGGTGGAGGCGCCGATGTGGGGGGCGAGGAGGACTCCCCTGTACCTTCCGCTCGCTTCTGCTGTGAGCTTGACCCTGCTCTAAAAAGTAAACTTTATTAAAACTTTAAAAATAAACAGATAAAAGCAAACAGTTTTTAAAAGACAGAGGGAGGAGCTTGCCTGAAGTGAGAAGTATGTGGGGAAGAGGATGGGCCTAAGCTCAACTAAAAAAAAAGCAATTTCAGACTGAGGTTTTGCCAAAGAAAACAGACACGCCCGGCCGCTCTGTGGCTCCTGAGCCGCTGCTGGCTGCAGGCGGCAAGCCCCCGGACACTCACCCGCAGCTTCCGGCTCTGCTTCCGCACCAGCTTGCCGTGCTGGATGAAGTGCACGGGGCACTGGTTCATGGCGTTGTCCGCTTTGTGGCGAAGCCAGTCTTCATAGCCCTAGAAGAAGGGAAGGCCGTGTTCAGGTGCGGGAGCCGGCATGCCACTCAGGGGCCTTGCTCCCGGCCGCTCCTCCTGGATGTCGCCACGATGGGTGCCAACTGCAGGTCCAGCGCAGCAGCTTCAACTACTGGACAAGCGCGGCCCCAGGACACCAGAGTCTCCTAGTGCTGGTCCTCCCACTGACACCCCACGGGCAAGTCCTAGTGCTTTCTCCTCGTACGGACCCTAGATCTTCCACTTCTTCAGGTCCCAGCCCCCCTGTGGTCAAGGCCCCCCTTCCCGGGCCTCCAGGAGGCCGCCCTCCCTGTGTTCTCATACCCGGAATGAACAGCCTGACCAGCCCTGCGCCCACAGGGAGCCCTGACTCCACTCCATCTCACGGGGCTTCCTAAACCCTCTCTCCTGTGGGGACACATGTGGAATGGCCACTCTTGAGTCCACCGTGGTGTCTAGGCCAGGCTGCTCACTGCCAGGGCCATGGCCTGGGGTCCCTGAGGGGCCAGGCTCTGCTCGTGGCCCGAGGACTGGGGTGGAGGGGGTGGGGGGCTCCTGGCCCCCTTCCTCCAGGCTCAGGTCCTCGCTGACCCAGGAAGCATGTCAGAGAGGCCTCCACCACCAGCACCATGCTGCCCCCACAGTGCATGCATGCATACACATGTGCGTGCATATATGTTTGCACGTGTCTTCTTGGTGTCTGCCTCCCTCACCAGAATGTCTCCTCTTCCACATTATCCTCTCCAGGGCCTAGAAAAAGGCTCAGTATGTGACAGAAGCTCAATAATACTGCAGAATAAATGAATAAAGGAAATGTGCAATGCAGGAAATTAGAAAAGAAAGTACTTTCTAACGACCAGCCTGGACGTGTTCCACCCAGTGTCCCTGGACCTGCTGCCTGGCTTTTTCCTCTCCTTCTGAAACCTGGTGCAGGAGGATGTTTCATTTTTGAAAACAAAATCAAGACAAATAAAAAAGCAAAAAGAACTTTTCAAAATTAGTTATTTTTTATATTACAAAAAATTGTATGTTCTGTGGACAAAATGTAGAAAATCAATAAACCATCTCCTAAAAAAAGAAACTAAAGAAATCCTAATCCTATTTCTCAGTAAAAATCACTGCTAATATATAAATACAATTATATATAACCATCGTTCTAGCCCGTGGAGGCGTCTTTTTCCATACAGGACCACACTGCACACACTATCCCACCTCGTACCCTCCATACACCTTAGACAGTTCTCCATGGCAGTTTGGGTTGTTTTAAATTTTTGTAGTTATCAATATACTTTGCTAAACATCTTTACAACTACATGTTTGTGCATGTCCACCACATATTCTTAGTATAGATTCCTAAAGATAAAATGTCTGAGCCAAACTGAGCAAGACTTTAACATGAACTGCCCGAAAGTCCTCAAGAAACTCGGCACCAATGACCTTTCCGCCAGCTGCCGTAAGCGTTCTACCTTGGAAGGCACAAGCCCGCCGGCAGACAGCTGCTGAGTGTCTCTCATTGTCTGGCAGCTGAGAGCCAGCACACCCAGCAAACCGCCCGGTCCACCCTGCGATACCACGGAAGCCTCGCCGTCTCCACACACGTGTGCTTTCTAGTGATCGTAACAAACACAGGAAATTACTGCCAACAGCTACTCCTACGTGGACGCAGACACGGGCTCGGGCGCTGGAAAAGCAGACCGACCTCATTCTCACAACTAAATCCTCTTGCTCTCAAATAGGCACAAGTACAGACATTCAAATTCTTCCCCAGATACAAGAAACCACCCACTTCTGGCCCACGAGTTTGGTGCAGAATTCTGAAAGAAGTGACACTAGGATGTGGGGCATAGAGGTTTTCTCCAGC
Organism: Equus quagga; assembly: GCF_021613505.1. Taxonomy (NCBI): domain Eukaryota; kingdom Metazoa; phylum Chordata; class Mammalia; order Perissodactyla; family Equidae; genus Equus; species Equus quagga. Next base: position 2,799,963 of record NC_060272.1, read on the forward strand.
AACCAACATGCCTTTTGAGCCATGTTTCACGGATGTGGAAGTGCGTTTGGGTTCAGGACGATGAATCCGTCTTCTCTGGGTTATTTCCCAGCACAAGAAAGGTACAACCAGGTGCCCGACAGCCATCTGCATGTCCAGAGGTGGCCACACAGAACACACACCGCCACACAGAGGAGACACAGTGGGTCCCGTCACAAGGCCCCTGAGCCCACTGTGGGGAGGACGGCTCTGCACGATGTGGCAGCCGCAGGGGCAGCAGGCACAGTGCGCGTCTTCCCCTTAGCTGCCCCAATCTCTCTGCACTGGAGTCTCCTCGAATGGGAGACAGACCAGCAAACCCAAGTGACAGCACCTCCTACTTTCGGAAGCTAATTGGTGCCCAGGGAGGGAGGGCCGAGCACGAGGGATTTTCTCTGGCTGTGATCATCACAGAGAGACCCCGGGTGTCCGATCGCTTTTCCACACATTTCTCCCAAATTGTTAAAAAACTGTCTTTCTAGGGAACTGAGGAAACTGGAATGAAGCAGAGAGCAGATGGTCCCTGGGTTTGTCAAACTCGTATTTAACAGCAACTGTGTGCTTGAAATGAACAGCGTTGTCCCTATTGTTGTGGTTCTCGGGATTTGTGGGAAAGACAGTCGCGTTGCTGTGCGAGATTCGTGGCACCAGTGAGGTGCAGCACCCAGTCCTGGGGTGTGGGAGGACTCAGAGGAGCAGAGGCCTCACAGGTGGTCTCAGGGGATGCTGAGTGTTTGCCCCGAAAGGCAGAGATGATAACGTGGAGAAATGCAAGAGGCGGCAGGAGAGACAGGGGTGGGGGGCTGGGAAGGGGCCAGCCTGGTGCTGGGGGTGTGGACACACGCGGAAGGCCAGGCAGGGTGGGGAGCGGGGCCACCCGAAGGCTCTGTGTCTGCCCAGGCTCGCTACAGGACAGAGGCGGCCAGATGTCAGACGCCGCTTAGGGCCAGGCGAGGAGAGGAGCACCCAGGAGCCAGGCAGGCAACGGGCTCCACGGAAGGGGCCTCTCTGAGCTGAGAGAGGAAGGGAATGGATGCCCAGCACGAGCGGCTGAGGTCACTGGGGAAGGCAGCACGGAGGGCAGTTAAGTCTTGAGGTGTATGAGCTGGTGGGTGGAGACGTCCAGAAGCGGCTGGCGATGGGCAGGAGAGGGAAAGCGACAAGTGGACAGAACACGAGGCAGGTGGAGGGAGCAAGGAGCGAGGTCTCCCCCAAGAGCCAGGGCTTGGTCAGAGGACAGGGGGGTGCCGCGTGGAGGAGAGGGAGGACCTGGCACAGGTGGAGGCAGGAAAGCTGAAGGTCAGAGTGTGGAACAGGCTGTCTCGGCAGGTCTCAGAGCTCTGGACACGGTGACCTCACTCTGTCCTCTCCACAAACCCTTTGTGGCCCTGAGGGGTCACAGCTAGGCCAAGGGCGAACCTGGGCTGGGAGGGGGCAGCGCTGGGCCCAGGCCGGCCTCAGGCTCACAGCCCACTGCCCTGTTTTCCACCACACACACAGCGGGGTGCCCACAACCTCGATGAAGGACATTTGGGTTGTGCCTAGTTTTCTACTACAAAGATGGCTGCACGGGGCATCCCAGGACACACGGCCTGATCTCTGCGGTCCACTCTAAGACGCACTCACAACATGCACCAAACGCACAGCCTGTGCACCGTCTATACCAAGGGCCCCTGGTGTTCACGCCCTCGACTTTATCAGATGTCCCCAGACCTTTCTCCAAGAGGGTCCACTACGCTCCCGTCGCAGCGCGTGGATGCCCGTGTCCCCACGTTCTCATGCCCACTGGGTCTTCAGACTTTTACATTTAAAAGCCAATTTAACAGGTATGAAGTAAAACCACATTGTTGTTCAAATCTGCATTTCCAGACTACTGGTGAGTGGAAAATAAAAGCCAAATTAACACGAAGCAATCCTTAAATGTTCCTCACAGTTCTGTGTTAAAAAAATACCAGTCCGGACGTTCTCGTAGGGAAGTCCAGACAGACCAGCAGGAGGAAGCCTGCAGGCACCCACACCCACTGGCGGGAAGGCAGACCTGTGGCCCTATTCCATGTCCCCATGTCAAGTAAATCCCTCTGCGAGATGTCACCATTACCACTGTCACCCAGTGGCTGCGTTTGCACCACGTTCCACGTAAAATATATGTTTTAGTGTTTTTATTTTTTAGTTAAAGACTAACACCAGGAAAGTGTGGCTTTGTCAGCAAGAATTTGACCATCAAGATTTAACTAGAAGCTGTCACTCTACACATTATCCAGATGTCTCAAACGAAAGACTGACGTATCAACACAGAGATGCAAACATCAAGTTCAGAAGTTTGCAGCAGAAAAGGGACTCGCATGGACAGCATCCTTACAACTCGCGGGTAAAAAGACAACCCAATTTCTAAACGGGGAAAGGACTTGAAGCCATCTCTCTCAGGAAGATACATAAATGGCCAATAAGCACAAGAAAGATGCTGAATATCATCAGTGACCGATGAAATGCAAATCAAAACCCAAAGAGACACTTCACAGCCACCGGGACGACTGCAAAAAAAATGATGGGCACAAGCGTTAGCGAGGACGTGGAGAAACCGTGACCTCACACACCACCAGCGGGAACGTGGAATGGTGCAGCCACTCTGGAAAACACTCTGGCAGCTCCTCAAAACATGAGAGCAATTCTACTCCCACAGCAGGACCCAGCAGAACTGAGAACCTCCATCCACACAGAACCCGTATGTGAACGTTCATAACAGCCTTATCCACAACAGCCGAAAAGGAGAAGTGTCCCAACGTCCGTCAGCTGATGAACGGATAAACATGTGGCCCGTCCACATGACAGAATATTACTCACCCTTAAAAAGGAGAGAAGCACTGACACACGCTACCATGTGGACCAAGCTTGAAAACATTACACTACATGAAATAAGCTGGACATAAAAGGTCACGTCGTGTATGCTTCTATTAATGTGAAATGTCCGGAACAGGCAAATGTGCAGAGACAGAAAGTAGACAGGCGGTGGCCAGGGGCCGGGGACGGGGGAATGGGGAATGTCTCTCATGGGTGTGGGGTTTCTTTCTGAGGCGATGGAAATTTTCCGGACTAGATAGTGGTGCTGGCTGAAGCACTAAACTGGCTAAGTGGGTGGAGGAAGTAACTGAGACCATTCTTAGATTAGTCACTGGCTTTAGTCATCAGTTCCAGAAAGAACACTGAGCGAGTCAGGAGTTGGCATGCTCTATTACAAAGCCACATCCCAGACCCTCTGTGGGCAGCAGGTCCTTGTGGTTAAGACAATCCAGAACACACACAACTGAAGCAATTCATCTACGATCAGATACCACCTCCTGCCGATTTAGGACGTGAAAACCGTGGTTTCCTCCTCAAACTCAAAGGGCACCTATCTGGCCACTGTTTACACCAGAGCTCCATTTTAACTCAACCATCTAGCTAAAACACTTAGAAAAATGCATTGCTTAGTTAAATTTTCTATGAAAGAGCTAAAAGGAACCAGATTGCTCTGGCTAAAAGGCGACATCATACAAGAAGGTCACGTACGACTTTCCCCCTTTTGTCCCCAGGATTCTCACCTGTTTGACAGCTGTGACGGTAATGACAAAGAACAGTGGAAGTCCACTCGTCACGGGACTCGTGGGCGTGTCAATAATCAACTGCAATTAAAAGAGAATCATAGAACCATTTCCAAAAACACACATTAGTGGCTTTAGACTGACGGGCCGGCCCTGTGACACCATCACCCAAGGCCTGCTTCCACTTATTTTAAATCACTTTACTGTCACCCCTTTATCCCACTAGAGACAAATCAGATGAGAAGTAAATCATCCAATTTCCTATAAAACCGAGGGCGGTTTCTTTAATGGAGGGATGTGCTTAAGGAAGCCACGTTAGCCACGGCAAAGGCACAGGTCTGATTCCAGGGAACATTGTCATTCAATTTAAATTATTTGGCTCCTGATGCCACCCTTTAGATTATTTGGATAATTTAACATTGGGGAAACTTTAAAAGTCCCTCAACTATATTTTGTATGATTGCGAAAAATGAGACTGTTCTTAACACACCGACCTATTGTTCTCTAATTCACACCTCACCGTGCTTCTCTCTTTTTACTCTCTCTCTCAACATTTTCTTTGGAGCATCCACATGTGCTCAGGAAGCGGCTAAGTGTAACAATGCTCAGCGTGGCTGGTGAACTTCTCCTAAAGATTAGGAAGCTCCTGACCCCCTGCAGGACGGGAAGGTGACAGAGGTGGCCAGGACCAACGTGAGAGCAGAGTGCTCGTGTGTGGGCGAGCTCACGGCCTCTGAACCGACACGATGTCCTTGAGGAAGGTGAGCGAAGGGACAGCAGTCAGGGGCACCAAGTACTCACTCCTCCTTCCTAGCAAACCCCAGTGACCTGAGGACAGAAGCTCACACACCTAGATTCATATTTGAGGCGACAGAAAGACAACTGGTCTTACCTGGACCAGAAATATGATGAGAAAATAAAAGTTGGCTATTCTTCTGAATTGTTCAAATAGGTTCTTAGGTATGAAGTTCCAAAACGTGTACTGCAGAAAAGAGAAAACAAGGTGTCATTTTGATCACATTTCCCTTTTTTCAGGTTACCCCGCCTCATGATAAATGGCACCGGACTGCAAAGTACAAAATGTTTAGTTTTAGATACAAAATTCACAATTCAAAATTTAGAGTGTTTGTACACATTTTATCTATTTGCTGACCAAAAGAACAAACTGTTAACACAGAGTCTGTTCTCTGAAAGCAGCATATGCAAATGGCCTGTTTCCAGACAATTGAGGCAACACAAAGCAGCTTAACAACAGTTTTACTGCCAAAAGTCTTTCATAAAATATAAACTCTAATTGTTAACTCAAAACATACAGCTTTAGCATTTTTCCTTGATTGCAGTTTGGGTAAGCTCTCTCTGCCGTTAGGGTGAGACTAGATGGTGACAGAGAGCTAAAATACCAGTCACCATTACCGGGTGGTCCTGCCGCAGCCTGGAGGCGGTGCCACGCAGGGGGTTCCGCCAGCACCACCGGGTGCCCTTCCCCCACCTGGAGGGAACGGAGAGGCAGCAGGGCGGGGAGTCCTGGCCCCACTCATGCTCCGACTTCTCATTTTTGCCTCAGGAGAAGAGCTTCCTTAAGTTTTGTGTTGACAACAACGTCATTAACCCACAGTGAACACGCAGCTTGGAAGCTGTTTTTAAAGTTCCCCTGGACCAGTTTTTGCCTTTTGGTGACAACAGTCTACCGAAGAGCGAGAAGGTGCTCAGCCCACTGCACGGCCCGCTCGAGCTCTGGGCATCTGAACGGGACCACGTCAGCTCCCGTCGGGGCGCTGGCCCCAAACATCTAGACGTCAGGCATCAAACTCCACCAAGAGCTCCTTTAACGCCAAGGTCTCAAACATGAGCTCTTGAAAATGTAATGTAACCACTAAGGCCGGCATGGCCCCAAACCATCCAGTGTGTCCCGAATGCGGTTTTCACACACACTTCACAGTACATCCAGGGTTTCAAAGAAAAGCGTCTTTGCCTTAAGTGTGGATTGCTTAGAGAGATACAGGGAACTCCCATTTTCTGTTCTAATTTACATTACAAGGCAATTCTACCTTTCGTGATGAAGTTCATTAATGAGGGTGAAAACAAAGGAGTGGTCCCCCGCCCCCTATTTTTAATTCCCTTCTCAGGGTGGCCCCAGTGAACAGGGCCCGAGCAACTCCAAGAGGGTGTCTGCAGGTTATGAAAAGAAATTAATTTTCCAGGTCCTCCCAAGCCCGCCCCACCCAGCCCCCGAACACCCTTATCTTCCATGTATCGTTTGACACCAGTCCTTCACGGGATGGGGTGTTTCACAATTATTTTCCCTCAGTCAGTGGCTTGTCTTTCAATTCGCTTAACAGTGTCTTTTGAAGAGAAGAACTTTTTAATCTTAATTCAAGTCCTTATCAATTTTACCTTTCATGGTTAGTGTTTGTGGTACTGGATCCAAAAACTCACTGCAAACCCAAGGTCACCTAGATTTCTCCTATGCGATCCAGAGGGCTTTCATAGTCGTGTGTTTTACACTGATAAACCAATGGCAGCAACAGGATATTCTGGAGTGTATGAGGAAGCCCTGGGGTGTAAGCCTAATTCGGCCTGACCCTGTTTTTCCAAAGGGCCTGAGTGGCTGTTGAGCATGCATTGTGTATCTGCTTTAAACATTTCCTATGGCAAGAACAAATGGCCTTGAGATAAAGGTGCAACTTTGCCCCACACTGGCATTTCCTTAAGGATAAACATCTCTCCCTAGGCTAGGAACTGATTGCTGTGCTCACCTATGACCACCCAGCTCACCTGTGACCACCCAGCTCGAGACAACAGACCTGCCACTCTGCTGTGTCCACCGAGACAGCAGACCTACCTGCTGTTTCATCAATCACTGTGCCGTCAGAGCAGTCTCGCGACTATTGTAAAAGGGACATTTCAATCATATGTGAAACATCCTGTTTGGGGTATATAAGCACTCTGTACACCCCACTTCTTTGGTGCCCTTCCTGGGGAAGGGAGGCCCCGGGCTCTATGGTCCTCACATTCGGCTCAGAATAAACTCACCCCCATTTTGATTTATAGATTGGTTACGGATTATTTGTGTTGACAACATTTAGGTCTGTGATTGATCCATTCTGAATTAATTTTGAGAAAAGTGCAAATCCGTGTCTAGACATCCAGCTGTCCAGCAGCATCTGTTGAAGGCTATCTTTGCTCCCTGGGATCGCCTGTGCTCCTCTGTCAAAGATCAGCCGACTATTCCTGAGGGGGTCTATTTCAGGGCCCTCTCTTCTGTTCCAGTGATCTCTCCATCTCTTCTTCCACCAATACCACACTGTCTTGATTAGTGTAGGTTTACAGCAAATCCTGAAGTCTGGTAGTGTTAGTCCTCCAACTTTCTCCTTCTCCTTCAATACTGAGTTGGCCATTCTGAGTCTTTCATTTCTCCATATAAACTTTAGAATCAGTTTGTTGACATCCACAAGATAACTCGCTGGATTTTGATTGGGATTGCGTTCAATCTGGAGACTAAGTTGGGAAGAACCGACATCTTAACATTGTCTTCCTATCTATGAACATGGAATATCTCTCCATTTCTTAAATCTTAGATTTCTTTCATCAAAGTTTTGTAGTTTTCCTCATATAGATCCTGTACATATTCTGTTGGATTCATACTTAAGAATGTATGTATGTATCCTTTTCCTTTTTTTGTGCTAATACAAATAGTGCTTAACTTCGAATTCCAATTGTTCACTGCTGGCATATAGGAACACAGTTGACTTTTTACATCCTGCAACCTTGCTATAATAGCTTTAAGTTCCACGAGGTTTTTGTCGATTCTTTGGGATTTTCTATAGAGACCATCAGCCACTGTAAACAAAGACAGTTTTATTTCTTCCTTCTCAATCTGTGTATCTTTCATTCCCTTTCCTTCTATTTTTGGATTAGCTAGGACTTCTAGTAAGATGCTGAACAGAAATGGTGAGAGGGGCTCTTTGCCTTGTTCTCAATCTTAGGGTGAAAGCACCTAGTTTTTCACCATTAAGAATGATATTAGCTGTGGGGTTTTTGTAGATACTCTTTATCAAGTTGAGGAATTCTTCTCTACTGCTAGTTAGCTGACAGTTTTTATCATGAATGGGTGTTGGATTTTGTTAAACGCACACTAGGTTTTCTCCATTTGAGTACAACCAAACTAAGAACCAAAAAGCAGGTGTCCTGGACAGAAATGTAGCCAAAGAAATTGAGAGTAGAGAACACACAGCCAGATCTTCCGTACCCTGGTTTCACAATCAGAAAAAACAAAAAACCCCAACCCTGATTGCCAGTGAAAGTATAGGCACTTTCTTCCTTAAAAATGAAAAAAAGAAATCTGAATTCTTAATTTGCTACCCCTACTGCAGAACAATTTGGCTACTTTATGGGATTCTGGAAATATTTACTCTTTATTATACCACAGAAACATGGACTTTGGAGTCAAACCCCAACTAAACCCTGGTCCTGACATTTAAAAATCCAGTAAACTTCAGTAAATTATGTAGCGACTGAGTTCTAGTTTCCTTCTCTATAAAATGAGTATAAGAGATGTGCCTTGAAGGAAACGAGGTGAGGATCGAAGTTCTGGCTTAAATGGTGCTCAGAAAATATTCTACAAGTTGAACAAACAGAACAAACGCAATCAGTCTCTTTAAATTTTTAAGAAGATATATATTTTCTTTTAAATGGGCCCTAACAGAAAAGTCACTTATTTTCCATTAACTTTTAAAAGGAAATACTAATGAAAAATAAAAGTTATGATGTAATCACGGCATTTATGTCTCATTTTCGTGTTTCTGTGACTAACCTAGGACGACCTTTTCTTCTTCACACAATTCCTTTCTAAGAGATACTGACCCCAAAATGGAATCGTCTTTAAGGCCCCCCATTATGAAACCAACCTTATTCCCCGGCACCCAGGCCAACACACTTACTACGTTAGAGAATGAAAGCACTTCGGCTAGCACCCGTGAGACATCACTCAGCAGCTAAGTCACGTTAATGGAAAAGGTCCGACTTGAACCTCCACCTTCCATCTGCTGAAATCATTACAGAGGGAAAGTACACGCTGTTTAGGATTTGCTTCAACATCACCTTGGGGAAGAAAACAGAGGCACAGACGAAACCAGTCTGGGCAACTGTTGATAACTGCTGACAGCGGGTGACAAGTGCATCAAGATTTATGGTACTACTGTCTTTATTTTTGTATATTTTTGAAAGTTTCCATAAAATAAAATAAAACATGACTGTCTACAATCCTTCCAAACCTGGAAGTTTTAATAACCCCAGGGTGCGACGTGGATGTGTGGTCTGGTTCTATTTTAGTGTTATTATTTCAGGACTCTGTTTCAACCTCCCAAATTCTAGTCTACCAGGGAACCGGCACCGATTTGGAACTTAAAACCACTTAAATGATTACTTTATTGCCATCGCGCGCAGAGGGCTCATGCTGCAGTGTAGACCTAGTCATGCTCTGTAATTTCCATATTTTACAGAACACATTACTGTAATGAGCTATTACTGCTGACCATTAATGTGATCAAAAAGACGGTTATTAATTCCTGATGGTGTATGATAAGAAAAATGAAAACTCAATGAGATAATTTAAACATTCGTGACGGTACTGATAAGTCAGTGCCATACGGATAACATAAAATTAAATGAACATTTTATTACACTTATAAGAGCTGGCAAACCGGCAATGGTGGGCCAGTTGTACATTTTTGATCTTTGTTAAATTGTAACAATCTAAACATTTGCTTAGACACGTGGGCCACAGTATAATGTAAGCCTCTGACCTATATTCAGGAGTCATGTGCCCTCTTCTGATCAGCAGAACAGCACCTATTCCTGGAAATCCCTGGTATCGAGAGACAAGCACGGCATGAACCAGGTTTTTCTGCTATAAGCAAGCTGTGAAACCTGAGTGGCTCAGAGCATCCCTCTTTACTGTAACAGACATCTGAAGAATGTTGAAATATACAGGACGATTACTGTTCCTGCCATTACTTCCACATCATAAAAAACTTCACTCCCGAAGTCTCTGCCTACGCGCGGTGTGTGGTCGGGAGACGAGACGTGAGCCTCTGAGCTTGGCTCTGCCCACACGCTTCTCCTCTGTGCAAGTCACCTCTGGTTCCGTGTCACTCATGGGGAGTGTGGCCCATGACGAAGAAGCAGGTCCCACCCGGTCTACCTTTAGTCACGTGGTGAAAAGCAAACTCTAAGAGCTAAGCCCCGGGGCGGTCCTTCTTCACTAGCTGCCAGAAAGTAAAACCAGAGTGTCTGGACAACGCCCGGGGCCTGGCTCTCATGTACCTGAAAACGGTCCAGCACCAAGCTGAGCAAGGCAGCCCTAAAGACACACTGCAGGCCGGCCACGGACTTCCGGGGAAGGCAATCAGCTCCACCGCGCTGGGCTTTCTCTTCCATTTATGAGTGGACGAAGGGGATGTAAAAATAGAAAATTACACCCCAATTCTGGATTACCGATGTTAGGAAATGGGTGAGAATCACGGGCTCGTAAGAGGTGGCGCTGACAGTGCAGAGGGAGTGCTGGTCTCAGGCTCAGACATGTGGCTCCGGGCGGCTCATCGATCTTGTTCTGAGGCTCAGTATCTTTGGGAATGAGCTGGGTGTAGTGAGTCCTGTCAGCCTCAGAGGGTTGTGTTAGAGCTTAGATGACGTGACCAACATAGACCACCGCCTGTACTACTACTGGTAGAGGTAATTTGACCTTCTCACTTATCAAAGGTAACTCAGCTTTCTCGAAGGTATGGAGTGACCACATCGGCTGAGTCTAATATTCACTTTTGTGGCGTCCTGAGCTCAGAGCTGGAAGCCACAGGAATTTTGTGCCCAAAAGTACAATCCTGTGAAATTGATGAAGGAGTGCTCCAGTGTTCTCAAGTCTAGGATCTGCCCACGTGGGGAGCTCAAGCAGCCATACGGTCAGTGCTGCACGTGGTCAGTAGCCAAGGCCAGACACTGCCCAAAAGTGGACGGAGCTCAGATCAATCGCTCATCACCAACAGCAGTGATGAAGCGGACAGAAGTTCAACATAAGCGGATCGGCCTCTTCACCCCCAGAGTCACGCTCACATGACAGATATCTCGAAACACTCTGATTCAATAAAACCAAACTTACTGAGTAGGGGCTTCTGTGCGCTTAAGAAGTCTTAGCTGACAGTCTTTTCTTTTAAGGTAGAAATAAAAGTTTTCTTCCCGAGAAAACAGGATACATTACCACAAACATATTCTCCAAACTTGTTTATAAACTTATGTTTTACAAATTAAACTGTATTTTTCATACATCCTGAGCTGTTTCTAAAGGAAAACGACTACGTGCTCTAGAGTCCACATCACTGATCTAAATCAGGGCCACTGTCCCGGCCCGGCTCAGAGGCTAAGTCCTCGTCTTTCTGAGTGCCCTCCTGTAACAAATGCCACCAGCAATGCAGGTTGTGTAATGTTTCCTAAAATTAGACACCATCATCTACGTGGGACTGGCAGTGACCCGCCGATCCCGCCTCTCTGAGGACCGAAGATCCCTGCACAAACACGGAATTCCAGGCTGGGCTGTGACGCAAGCTGCTCAACTCGGGCCTCTTCCGGGTGGACTCAGCCTGACCCACGTCCTGAAAAGATGCCGACTTTATTCTGTTACTGCTTCCTCCTGCACAGCCTCGTGTGATGACGGGGCTTTCAAAAAGACCCCCAGGAACCTGCAAGTCTGTCAAAACCCATCCTCGCAACCTCCCCTGCGCAGCGTTTCCTTTGTCAAGAGCCCAGCGGCTCCAGTTCATCCAGGGCAGCTGGGCACAGGAAGGTGCCACCGTGGGGAGAGGCCAGATGGAGGTCTGTGGAGCGAGGAGGTGGGACAAGGCATCTCAAACGCATCGCTGCTACTGGCTGTGGGACGCTTTGAAAATATAAAAATAAACTGGCTCTGAAACTTAAATCAGATAACAAAGGGTCAGGAATGGGATCTAGAAATCACTGCTTTCTGTTATCTCCCCCACAACATTGACAGGGGCTTTTATGATAAATAAAGCACCCTCAGCTTCCACCTATATTCTCCTATTCCATATTCCAATGCGTCGAGAAGGCCCTTCACGGCTCCATCGACCAGGGGCTTGGGTTTCAGGTTTCCTCTCACAGCTCTTTAGAGAACTTCCCACATCAACCAGAAGGAACTGGGGCCGGGACTTTCAAGGCCCAAGCTTTATCCCTGCAGGGAGATGCCAGCTGCCGGGGATTTGTATCAGAGGCCGAGGTGCCTCTGACAAACGTCCCACCAGACCAGACCGGGCAGTGTGGGTCGGTTTCATGTCCCATGGCCTGTATCCCGGACTCCTGACAGGCCCACACCTGGCACAACATCTTAATGTTGATCAGTGCCCTTCCTGTTTCTTGATGCATCTGGATGCACAAGAGCAGATTTTTAAGAAACATATTTGAGGTTATTTCTTTTTTGGGCACACTAGTGGATTAGCAGAGTGCGCATCTGCATAGAAATCATCTTTAGTGAGCTCTACATGAGACTGCATGAAATGTATACGTATCACTACTGGGAAGACCTGTTTTTTCTAAAGATTGGCCCTGAGCTAACACCTGTTGCCAATCTTCTTTTTGTTTCTTCTTTTCCCCACAGCCCCCCAGTACATAGCTGTATAATCTAGCTGTGAGTGCCTCTTCCTGTGCTACGTGGGACATGGCCTGTGAGTGGTGCCATGTCCACACCCAGGATCCGAACCAGCAAAACCCTGGGCCACCCAAGCGGAATGCGCAAACTTAACCACTCGGCCACGGGGCCAGAACCGATGGACCTGCTTTTGGACATGAACTTCCTCCTGTTTATTTCTCCCTCCAGCAATCATCTCTGGGCAGCCACGGACTATGTCTATTTGGCTGGGATTTTGTTTACGAGCCATTTACTTACCATATTGTGTTTCTGAAGATTAAAGCTATTATTATTATTTTACACTGCATTTTCGAAATGAAAGAATTCCATTAAAAAATAACTGCCTTGAAGGAGAGAAGATCCAAGATGGCAGCGTGAGTAGTCTTCTTTGTCTCTCCCCCTTCGAATCTACAACTAATTGGACATTCATCGCTTAACTAAGGATATCCATATAGCATCTCAGGACGCCTGAGAGACCCACGCTGCTATACATCGGAAGGCAGACGGACTTCCCTCCGGGAGGAGGTGGAGATAGGTGAAAACCCTCCGACCCCGACCCCGAACAGCCTAGTACCTGCAAGCAGCTTTCTTCCAGCGGACGCCCCCAGAACATCGACACACACCTAGGGCAGGAGGGAGCGCACACCAGAGGAGTGACGGTGGAAACAGGTGACCGGAGCCTTACCTAAGCCCCCCGCAATTACACCTAAGCCCAGAGGGAAGCTCCAGAGTTACACACCTGAGTCCACGGGGAGAGTCTCTGCCCGCCATTGGCTGGAAGGCCCCGCCTAGCATCCACGGCACCAGGAGGGTCCCGGAGAGAATCCCAGATGGCGCGGCGGCCCGCCAGCTGCCGCTGCCAGCCCCACTGACTGCCGGACGGGGCTCGGGACTACCGGAGATCTCCTGGGAGAGGACTGGGGCTGGGTGGAGCTCTAGCGGCTGGCTCCGCGGCCCAGGAGGGAAGCTCCGGAGTTCCGCCCGGGCAGCAGGCAAACTCTCTGTCTGCCATTAGCGGAGAGGTCCCGCCCAGCATCAACAATGCCAGGAGGGTCCTGGAGAGAATCCCAAACGCCGTGGCGGACCACCAGCTGCCACTGCCGGACCCAGTGACTGCTGCTATTGCGGCTTGGGGCTCAGGGCTAGCGGAGATCTCCTGGGAGAGGACTGGGGCTGGGTGGAATTCCAGCGACCCGGCTCCGTGGCCCAGGGGTAAACTCTACAGTCTCACAGCAGCCTCAGCAAAAGCCTCTGCACAGCACTAGTAGAGAACCCCCGCCCGGCAACCACAAGGCTGGAAGACCCTGGGACAAAAGTGGCAAAGGTAGGTGAGCTAACCCCAGACTGTAGAAGATGCCCATAGCTCTGCTGTGACCCATAGTGGACAATGAGATTTTGTGGGTGCCGACAGTGACGGAGCTGCAAATATAAGTGATCCTGCCCCTGGCCGCTGGGAAAGCCCATAACACCGCTGTCATACCTAAGGAGGGAGCACGTCTAGGTGGGGTGCAACAGTAGGCACCAGCAGCCTGAAGCCCCCTTGTGACTGCCCCCACAGCTGAAGAGGGAACCCACAGGACTACTGTGACTACGAGGAGGGGCCCAGGCCCAGTTAGCAACAGCTGATAGGGTTCCTGGTTGGAGCAGTATAAACAGCTGTTCCCCCACCACACCAGTAGAAAGAAGTCGAAGCAGTAACTAAGCTCTATCTCTATGTGGAGGCACAAATGTACACCATCAAGCAATATGAAAAAATATATTAAATCTCCAGTACAGAAGGAAAATGACAAATACACAGAAAACAGTCCCAAAGACAATGAAATATATAACCTAAATGACGATGACTTCAAAACAGCCATCATTAAAAAACTCAATGAGTTCAAAGAGAATTCAGATAGACACCTCAACGAGTTCAGGAGCTATGTCACAAAAGAGTTTGATACTATAAAGAGGAACCAAACAGAAGTACTGGAAATGAAGAACACAATAGAGAAGATTAAGAAAAATCTAGAAGCACTGAACAGTAGGGCCGATAACATGGAGGAAAGAATTAGCAATTTGGAAGATAGGAATATAGAAATGCTGCAGGCAGAGGAGGAGAGAGAAGTAAGACTAAAAAGAAATGAAGAAACTCTCCGAGAATTATCTGACTCAATTAGGAGATGCAGCATAAGGATTATAGGTATACCAGAGGGAGAAGAGAAGGAGAAGGGGGCAGAAAGCCTGTTCAAAGAAATAATGGCTGAGAACTTCCCAAACCTGGGGAGAGAGATGGAACTTCATGTGACAGAAGCAAATAGATCTCCAAACTTTATCAATGCAAGAAGACCAACCCCAAGACATATAGTAGTGAAGCTGGCAAAAGTCAACGACAAGGAGAAAATACTAAGGGCAGCCAGGCAGAAGAAATTAACCTACAAAGGAACCCCCATCAGGCTATCAGCAGATTTCTCAGCAGAAACTTTACAGGCTAGAAGAGAGTGGAATGATATAGTCAAAAATCTGAAGGACAAAAACCTACAGCCGAGAATTCTCTACCCAGCGAAAATATCCTTCAAATACAATGGAGAAATAAAAACTTTCCCAGATAAACAAAAATTAAGGGAGCTCATTGCCACAAAACCTCCTCTTCAGGAAATGCTCAGGAAAACCCTCATTCCTGAAAAATCAAAAAAAGGAAAGGGGCTACAAAACCAAGAGCAAAGGAGATAAGTAGAAGGACAACAACAGAGAGTAGCAGCTCTACATCAGGACAGATTAAACCACGGGATGAGAAACTACGGAAATTGAAGAAAACTGGAAAACAAGACATAAAATGGCAGCAGTAGGCCCCCACATCTCAATAATCACTCTAAATGTAAATGGATTGAACTCTCCAATCAAAAGACACAGAGTGGCAGGATGGATCAAAGAACAAGACCCAACAATATGCTGCCTCCAGGAAACACACCTCAGCCCCAAAGACAAACACAGACTCAGAGTGAAGGGATGGAAGACAATACTCCAAGCTAATAATGAACAAAAGAAAGCAGGTGTCGCTATACTAATATCAGACAAAGTAGACTTCAAAGTAAAACAGATAAAGAAAGACAAAGAGGGACAGTATATAATGATAAAAGGGACTCTCCACCAAGAAGACATAACACTTATAAATATATACGCACCCAACACAGGAGCACCAAGATTTGTAAAGCAACTCTTAACAGAACTAAAAGAAGACATCAACAACAATACAATAATAGCAGGGGACCTCAACACACCATTAACACCAATGGACAGAACATCCAGACAGAAAATCAACAAGGAAATAATAGAATTAAATGAAAAATTAGACCAGATGGACTTAATAGATATATATAGAACACTTCATCCAAAAACAGCAGGTTACACATTCTTCTCAAGTGCACATGGAACATTCTCAAGGATTGACCATATTTTGGGAACCAAAGCAAACATCAATAAATACAAGAGTTGAAATAATATCAAGCATCTTTTCTGATCATAATGCTATGAAACTAGAACTCAACTACAAGAATAAAGCAGAGAAAGGTGCAAAAATGTGGAGACTAAACAACACGCTTCTGAACAAACAATGGATTATTGAAGAAATTAAAGAAGAAATCAAATATTATCTGGAGACAAATGAAAATGAGAACACGACATACCAAATCATTTGGGATGCAGCAAAAGCAGTCCTAAGAGGGAAATTCATTGCAATCCAGGCTCATCTCACTAAACAAGAAAAAGCTCACATAAGCAACCTCAAACAACACCTAACAGAATTAGAAAAAGAAGAACAAACAAAGCCAAGAGTCAGTAGAAGGAGGGAAATAATAAAAATAAGAGCAGAAATAAATGATATTGAAACAAAAAAGACAGAAGGAAGGATCAATGAAACAAAGAGTTGGTTCTTCGAAAAAATTAACAAAATCGACAAACCCTTAGCCAGACTCACCAGAAAAAAAGAGAGAAATCTCAAATAAATAAAATTAGGAATGACAGAGGAGAAATCACAACAGATACCAATGAAATACAAGAGATCATAAGAGAATACTATGAAAAACTATATGCCAACAAATTGAACAACCTAGAAGAAATGGACAAATTCCTAGACTCCTACAACCTCCCCAAACTGAATCAGGAAGAAATGGAGAATCTGAAAAGGCCAATCACAAGTAAAGAAATAGAAAGAGTAATCAAAAACCTCCCCAAAAATAAGAGTCCAGGACCAGACGGCTTCTCTGGAGAATTCTACCAAACATTCAAAGAAGATTTAATACCTATCCTTCTCAAACTGTTCCAGAAAATTGAGGAAGATGGAGTACTCCCTAACACATTCTATGAAGCCAACATCACTCTGATCCCCAAACCTGACAAGACAACACAAAGAAAGAAAACTACAGGCTGATATCACTGATGAACATAGATGCAAAAATCCTCAACAAAATTCTGGCAAACCGAATACAGCAATACATCAAAAAGATTATACACCACAATCAAGTAGCATTTATACCAGGGACACAGGGATGGTTCAACATCCACAAGTCAATCAACGTGATACACTACATTAACAAAATGAGAAACAAAAACCACATGATCATCTCAATAGATGCAGAGAAAACATTTGACAAGATCCAACATCCATTTATGATAAAAATCCTCAATAAAATGGGTATAGAAGGAAAGTACCTCAACATAATAAAGGCCATATATGATAGACCCACAGCCAACATCATACTCAATGGACAAAAACTGAAACCCATCCCTCTGAGAACAGGAACAAGACAAGGGTGCCCACTTTCACCACTCCTATTCAACATAGTACTGGAGGTGTTGGCTAGAGCAATTCGGCAGGAAAAAGAAATAAAAGGAATCCAAATAGGTGATGAAGAAGTAAAACTCTCACTGTTTGCAGACGACATGATCTTATATATAGAAAACCCCAAAGAATCCATAGAAAAACTATTAGAAACAACAACTACAGCAAAGTAGCAGGGTATAAAATCAACATACATAAATCAGTAGCATTTCTATAGACTAACGATGAACTAACAGAAAAAGAACTCAAGAACTCAATCCCATTCACAATCCCAATGAAAAGAATAAAATACCTTGGGATAAATTTAACCAAGGAAGTTAAGGATTTATACAATGAAAACTACAAGATTTTCTTGAAAGAAATTGACGACGACATAAAGAGATGGAAAGACATTCCATGCACATGGATTGGAAGAATAAACATAGTTAAAATGTCCATACTACCTAAAGCAATCTACAGATTCAACGCTATCCCAATCAGAATCCCAAGGACATTCTTTACAGAAATTGAACAAAGAATCCTAAAATTTATATGGGGCAACAAAAGACCGCGAATTGCTAAAGCAATCCTGAGTAAGAAAAACAAAGCTGGAGGCATCACAGTCCCTGACTTCAAAACATACTACAAAGCTACAGTGACCAAAACGCATGGTACTGGTTCAAAAACAGGTGCACAGATCAATGGAACAGAATTGAAAGCCCAGAGAGAAAACCACACATCTATGGACAGCTAATCTTCGACAAAGGAGCAGAGGGCCTACAATGGAGGAAAGAAAGTCTCTTCAACAAATAGTGCCAGGAAAACTGGACAGCCACATGTAAAAGATTGAAAATTGACCATTCTTTTTCACCACACACCAAAATAAACTCAAAATGATCAAAGACCTAAATATTAGGCCTGAAACAATAAGTCTTCTGGAAGAGAATATCGGCAGTACACTCTTTGACATCAGTTTCAAAAGAATCTTTTCGGACACTGTAACTCCTCAGTTGAGGGAAACAATAGAAAGAATAAACAAATGGGACTTCATCAGACTAAAGAGCTTCTTCAAGGCAAGGGAAAACAGGATTGAAGCAAAAAAATAGCCCACTAATTGGGAAAAAATATTTACAAGCCACTTATCCGACAAAGGGTTAATCTCCATAATATACAAAGAACTCACACAGCTTAACAACAAAAACAAACAACCCGATCAAAAAATGGGCAGAGGACATGAACAGACATTTCTCCAAAGAAGATATGAGGATGGCCAATAGACACATGAAAAGATGTTCATCATCGCTAATCATCAGGGAAATGCAAATCAAAACTACACTAAGATATCACCTTACACCCGTTAGATTGGCAAAAACATCCAAAACCAAGAGCGACAAATGTTGGAGAGGTTGTGGAGAAAAAGGAACCCTCACACACTCTTGGTGGGAATGCAAACTGGTACAGCCACTATGGAAAACAGGATGGAGATTTCTCAAAAAGTTAAAAACAGAAATACCCTATGACCCAGCCATCCCACTACTGGGTGTCTATCCTAAGAACCTGAAATCAGAAATCCCAAGAGTCCCTTGCATCCCTATGTTCATCGCAGCATTATTTACAATAGCCAAGACGTGGAACCAACCTACATGCCCAGAAACTGATGATTGGATAAAGAAGATGTGGTATATATACACAATGGAATACTACTCAGCCATAAAAAGGACAAAATCATCCCATTCACATCAACATGGATGGACCTCGAGGGTATTACGTTAAGTGAAATAAGCCAGACAGAGAAAGACAAACTCTCTATGACTCCACTCATAGGTGGAAGTTAGTATATTGATAAGGAGATCTGATCTGTGGTTACCAGGGAAAAGGGGGTGGTGGGGGGAGGGCACAAAGGGGGAAGAGGTGTACCCACAACATGACTAACAAAAATGTACAACTGAAATCTCACAAGGTTGTAATCTATCATAACATTAATGAAAAAAAAAATAACTGCCTTGAAAAGCAAAGCTGCTCAGTTCTCCAGGCTTCTTAACAAACGTGGGGCACTCTGCTAGCTCACAGAAGAATTAAGCAGGCCTACCCCTCGGTCTACACATCTGAGACACCCACGTGTGGACGAAGCAGGTCGACCCCTCGGTCTACACATCTATGACACTATGTATAGATTAAGTAGGTCAACCAAACAATCTGCACATCCAGGGCATCCGTATGTGGATTAAGTAGGTCAACCACATGGTCTACACACCCAGCACACCCGTGTGTGGACTAAGTAGGCCTACCACAGGGTCTACACATCCTGCACACCCACATGTGGACGAAGCAGGTCTGTCACAGATCTCCACATCCAGTGTACCCAGGCATGTGTGCGTGCCTCAGGGGCCCGTGCGTGCACACATCTAAAGACAAAGTTCTCCATAATCCGGAGAGCCACCCTTTACCTTCTTTGTTCAAAGCCAGCTGCTAAATTCTCCACCCGCTTCTCACGACCCATTTACGGGTTACTCTCTCAATGTGCAAAGGACGTCTCTGCATCCCCACTTTCCAGTCAACGAAAACAAGGCACTCTATTTAAATGATGACATTCTAATCACATTTCTTCCACTGCACCGACTGCACCTGACAGACTCTGACATGTGTTCTGTGCCTCCGTTTACAAGGTGGCTGCACACACATCCTTTCAGGGTGGCACCCAGCATCATCTCCGTTTCACAGACGAGGAAACTGGCCTGGGGGCGTGCATGACTGGCACATGGCCAGACAGCATTAGTAACTGGTAGTGGCAGGGACTTCAAATTTGACACTACACCCACGATATAATTAAAAGAGAAGTGAAGGAAATGTGCTGTGACATCTTGGCAAGTATTAACAGTGTTTGGGGACAGATGCCCAGAAGAATGATGAGTGCACGAGCCCCGTGTGAAACCGCAGCCCCCGGCTGGCAGTGGACAGCAGCTGAAGAGCAGCTCCAGGAGCAGGACTGGCAACTGAGGTCAGAAAGTTCTAGCGCACGGAGTTCCGTCAGGAAATTAACAGACAGACAGAGGCCAAGTTACCTTGGAGGAGACTATCCTGTTGTCCGGGTACTTCTGCAGAATGTAGGCCTCAGCACCAGGCGGAGGCTCCTTGTGTCCCACGTAGATGGTCCGATTGTCCACCCAGTTCTCTTCTCCAGCACACTGCGGGAAACAGGGCAGTGTTAGCACAGGTGCCTCAGACTCTGGGGCTGAAAGTCCATCCCCGAAGTCTGGCTTCCACGCTTGTCCACAGTAACAGAAACCTGTGCCAGAGACTGAGGACACCGCACAGGGCCCGGGGATGGGCTGGGTGCCACCTGCCAAAGCTAGAGCCGCCGCATCTTACTCAGCCCTTGGGGGCCAATTCTTCAAATTCCTGCCCCGCTCTTCAAGGAAACAGTCTGAGCAGACCATCTGCACTCCCAGAGGGAGCCCAGGGGGAGCCTTTAGAAGCTGTCAGTGGAAATAACAGAGGGGGGGCTCATTTCGAAGCAGAATGCTACAGCAAAATCTTAAGGCTTCCAAAAGAGAAAGGATACAGACGGTTAGAAATTTGGGGAAAGGTCTTTAATGAAAGAAGAGCATAAACTACGAGTTCAGAACAGAAAGAACTATTGAGCCGTTTCCAGTATCTCTACCAAAGGCCTTCCTGGAAAGAGATGCAGCTCTGACTCATCTTTGGATGCTCAGTGTCGTGCGCACGAGCCATGAAGTGAACATGCCCTGACCAGAAGAGTCTTTCCTTGTCCTGCGGTCAGCTCAAGGGCAGGCACAGCATCCTTTCTCAGCAGACCCACCAGCATCTAACATTACTGACCAGCACATGGCCTGGGCCCCGGAGAACAGCAGTCCCTGCACGAGGCCTGAGCCCCCAGAGCAGCAGTCCCAGCACGGAGCCTGAGCCCCCAGAGCAGCAGTCCCAGCACGGGGCCTGAGCCCCCCAGAACAGCAGTCCCAGCACGGGGCCTGAGCCCCCAGAGCAGCAGTCCCAGCACATGGCTTGGGCCCCATCCCCCAACCAGCAGCACGGCATCGGGTCCACGCCCCACATCCGACCCTTCTGAAGGAACTCTGAAGACATCAGCCTCTCCGGGTACGACTAACAGTGCTGGAGAAGGGACAAACGGAGAGGAATCACAGTCACAGATCCGGCTCAGGTATTGATGCTGAACTGCAGCCTCCTCACCCCTGGGCAGTGAGAGCATGTCGCCCAGAGATGGAGGAAGAACTGAGCAGCGAAACAAAGCCCACGACCGTGGGCCGGCCACAGAGGATGCGTCTCCCCCGACACCGTGCCCACCTTTGTGGCTCCAGGGCCTCCATCCTTGAAGCCCACGGGGCATCGCGGGCAGCACAGCACTATGAGCTGGGCAGCACCTTCTCTTTCTTTCTGCTGACACCACCGTCCTCACTCACCCATCACCTTCTCGGGGATAAGTCCTCCCACGTGTGTCCCCGGCACAGTGTCCACGTGGCTGCATGTCTGCACACGTCCCTGGCAAACCCACCTACACTTCCCGTGGCGGGGCCAGCCCGTGCAGACTGAGGGTGAGGACCCCATTCGTGTTCAGAGATGCTCAGCAGGGACAGGAAATGGCACAGGATCCCTGGGACAGAACAGGCACAGCTGCCACCTGCCAGCACTACACCCGAGTGGGGCGCTTCTTCCATGGCACGACCTGGGGACGTGTCTCCCTCCGATGAGCCTGTGGCTCTCAGTCACAAGGCGACACCAAGGCCAGGCTACCTGTCCCTGGCAGGCGCGAGCCGCGCCCCCCCACCATCCACAGAGCTGCATCCCGCCCCACAGCGGCCTCCCCTCCCGCCTTCCCACTTTGGGTGAGACGGCCTGTCAAGGATGTGGATTTAGAAAACTGCTCAAGACCTTCCGCAGTACCTCTCTGGATAGGAAAGTTAAGAAGACAGCAGGAGTCCTGACTTCCTTTTATTTCTCAGAAGACAGCCAAACGCATGCTTCTCATTCTGTGGATTCAGGATTTTACATTAAAAAAGAATACATAAAAATGAACTCAAAAAGGAAAGAAAACCATACAAATAGAACTTTCAATACAAAAACGAAAACCCTGAAAACCCTTCTGCTAAACTTCAAAGACAGCAGTGGGCTCTGAGCGCTGGTGCCGACTCTGGAAGCCGGCGTCTTCCCACGAGCCACGCGGTGGGGCCCCTCCAGGGGAGGCGGTGCTTCCCAGCCACTGCCGGCCAGGACGGACCCGGTCTCCAGGGAGACGAGCCCGAATGGATTTTATTAAGGCCCATTCATGCTCTCGACGCCATCTAGGAGGCCCGCACTGGGCTTAATGTGATTATTTAACACCGCAGAAATAACTCAACAGCGCAGCGCCACTTCGGCTGGCACAAGTCAGAATCTCGACTCCGGCCTGGGGGACGAGGTCGGACACAACGCGCACCAGCACTCGCCTCACCACCACCGCGAAGTCTTTCTGGGGACGAAGCAGGTGCGCGCTCGGGAAGCTGAACCCTGCACGGGAAGCCATCTCTCAAAGTGCTGACCCCAGTGAGTTGTCCCCTGCGGGTCAAGAACAGAAGGAGCCCCCGGGAGCGGCTCCACGGCTCTCGGCCTTCCATGAACAGCCACGGCTGGCTGGCCTGAAATGGCATGATGAAGCCACGTCTCCAGCGACTCTGCTCACTGCTTCGTCAGCATCACCGAGCTCAAAGTCGACACGGAGGAATCACACTGTCTGAGGTCACGGTTACCAGGGATCTGGCACATCTTACACGGACGGGCCTGATCTGGCTCTGGGTTCGGATGAGCCCACGGTGAGCTGTGCCTGCCGTTCTCTGCACAAATGTTCGCTGCTAAGAAGCCAAAAGGACAGGTTCAACAGGCGTAGAGAATACAATGAATAGGACACTCTGGAGAACGCCTGCTAGACCCACCGTGTTTACAACGACACCTGCGCAGTCATGCATGTGCCCTGCTGCAGACTGGCTGTGCAGCTTGGACGAGCAAGCCGACACTTCTGTGTCAAATTCAGTCAGGAGTCACGCAAAGGGACTAGGTTAGAAAAGCCTTACGACCCTCCCAGCTCTAAGACTCTGGTTCTCTGGACACCAAGCAGAGAAAGCAGACTTGTGAGCCCGGTTATGCAATTTCTTAACCCAGCCGGTCTTGAAGCAAGTGTCAGCCACACGGTCCACTGTCAAACTGTGGTGCAGGTGAAAAGGAAGCTATGCCCCACGGAGCTCTAGGAGCAAGACGCAAGTCATCACACGTCTCCAAGGGCAGGAAGTGGAGCCAGCTGCCTGTCTTTCCAGGTACTCGTCCTAGACAGGATGCTGACACTGCCTAGCAAGCTCTCTGTGCCTCATGCCCTCAGAACCTAAGGATGGCCAGAGACGTCCATCAGCAGAGCACGAGGCTGAACCAGGCCCTGAATGGCCCTCCTCAGCCAGCAGCCTCCATAACACTCACTGTGACCCAGCGGTCAGACCAGGTCAAGTAGGCTGGAAGGCTGGCACCAAGCAGCCACCTAAAGCTCGAACCCAGACTGTGAGAGTGGAGCTGAGCACTTGAGTGCCTCTAAGATGCAACTTTTCCCAACGACACTCCGAGCTGTTCCCAGAGGGGTGGTGGAGGGGTCCCACTGAACAGCGACCACCCAAACGGCTCTCGGCTGGTGAGGAACACACAAACGCTGGGGCGGCTCCCACGCGGCAAGCTCCCAAACTATCAGACTGAACACGTTCAGAGCAGGGAAGATAAGAACCCAAGGAGTCTGTCTTCTTGTTTTTACACAGATGACATTGTCACGTGCAGAAACAAGGGGGAACACCAGAAGAACCATGGCTGATGGGGAAAAACGTCACGTCAGTGAGACTGGCAGAGAGTGTGGCCCAGGGGGGCACCATCTTCCATGCAGAAGCCCCAGGAAGAATGTGAGTCTGAGAAGACAACCACAGACAAGGAGGCCTCCTGCCGCAGGGAGCGAGACCAGGGACAGGAGGCAGGCCCCACACAGGCTGGGGGCTCAGCTCTCGTAACCCCTGGGGTGTCCTCAAATAGACAAGGATCACTAGGAACGCCGTCACCGTATCTACACACACGTAAGATGACTCAGTAGTTCTGTCTTAATGAGCTGGAAGTAAAAACTACCACTTCTGTTCCACAGTGTAGAAAACACTACACACAAATAGGATCATTGCGCTAACATACGCAATATATATTCCTGACAAATCCGAAAAGACATGGGCTGATGGTATAGTTTATTTTAGTGGATTATATGTTACTAATGAATTCTTAAAATCTTACTCATTGTGTAAATGGATTCTTTTACATAGAAATGGTGCTTAAACCCAGAGCTGATGTGACATTTATTGACAGACAGCCTCGGTTAACACAGCAAACTCTCCTTTCTCTACTCTGACCTTGATGAAGCAATCAAACTAAAATGGTCAGAATTTCTGAAAAACCTAATGCCCAGTCAGCTCAGATCACTAAAAAAAAAACTCAGACGCGCAGTTACTTAACAGAGTGCAGAGATGCTCAAC
This sequence comes from Equus quagga, assembly GCF_021613505.1. Classification (NCBI taxonomy): domain Eukaryota; kingdom Metazoa; phylum Chordata; class Mammalia; order Perissodactyla; family Equidae; genus Equus; species Equus quagga. Next base: position 2,824,602 of record NC_060272.1, read on the forward strand.
ATGACTAGCTGGTGGAAATGCAAATCAAAACCACAAGGAGACACCACTTCCCCCGACCCAGGATGGCTATAGTAACACGTGTTGGGGAGGATGTGGAGCAATCAGAACCCTCACACATTGCTGGTGGGAATGCAAAATGGTGCAGCTGCTTTAGAAAAGAGTTTGGTGGTTCCTCAAAAAGTTAAGCACAGAAACACCGTACGACCCAGCAATTCCACTCCTAGGAATATACTCAAGAGAAATGCACATCCGTGCACAGAGAAACACGTACTGTTCACCAAAGTGTTACTCGTAACAGCCAAAAGGTGGGAACAACCTAAAAGTCTATTGACTGACGATGGACAGACAAGGTGTAGTCTGTCCATGCGATGGAGCACTATTCAGCCATAGAAAGGACTCACGCTACAACATGGGTGAACCTTGAAAACATATGTCAGCGAAAGAAGCCAGACGCAGAGGCCGCAGTCTGCATGATTCCACTTCCACGCGGTGTCCAGGAGGGGCCAATCCACACAGACAGTGTCCGCCGGCACGGCGAGTGACTGCTGATGGTTTCTTTTTGGGGCGATGAAAATGTTCGGGATTGGAGTGTAGGGACGGCTGCACAACTCTGTGAATACATTCCACTTGAACCCAACGAACGGCACACTTTAAAAGAGTGAACTTAATGGTGTGTGAGTTATACCTCCACAAAAATATTATAAATATCTTCGCTTAAACGAAAGGCATCTGCAGTTTTCCCGCACATGAGCGATCACTCATTCTAGGAACACAGTGGGTGATGTTTGCAGCAGAAGGTCATGTAAGTCACCTGGACCCTGTTAGGCAACTCCTCTCATTTCAGCCTGCTCTGGTTCAGTGACTGCGGCACTTTCCTTCTTTCACTTTTCAGAGGGGAAAGCCATTCTTAAGCATCCGAACTGCTTCCCCTGCTCAGTCTTCCACGTAATTCGTAGAAACTTAAGCACAAAGCTCTTCCTGAAATCTTTCAGGAAGTGAAAAACCCACCAGGGGCCATGACCAGGTGGGATCTCATACCAAAGACCTCACGTCCATCCTAAACAGTTCTTATCTTTTCATCCACAAGCAAAAGATAAACTACCTCAGGGATAAAGGGGGAGGTGTGGTTGGCTCATCAGTGGCTTTTAGTCTCACTCTGAAAACATGAGGCTCCAAAAGGGCCCTATTAACACCTCCGACCTCTCAGAGCCAGATGGGAGGACGGGGCTGCCAGGGACTCTGGACCATCTCGTTTCACAGAATGAGCTCGTGGAACCGGTCCCGCCACCGCTCACACTGCTAATCAGAGGCGCAACTAGGTCGATGCTGGGTCTCCTCAGGCCCCGGGGGAGCTCTCTATCCACGTCGCCACCTGCTCACCTGCTAGAAACATACATTTTTGCAAAAGGTGTGTGTGTGATGCTAAATATGCCAGTTTCATTTCCATGATTCACACATAAGACTATAAAAGAGAAAACAGAAAGAAGCGCCAAAGGAATGGGGAAGCAGGAAGATGGACCCCAGAGAGCCTTACAGGCAACAGCTCTGGGACACGGCTCCGTCCTGCTGTCCTGCTGTCCTGCTGTCCTGCCCTCTGGCTGGGCCAGTGGAGGAGCCGGGAGAGAGCCTCCTGGAACAGCGCCCGTCTGAAGCTGAAGGAGAACGGCGGGCGGGTAAGGGCTGAGGTGAGGCGGCGGAAAGCCATGTGAAGAGTGAAAGATGCAGTCCCCACCATAGAGGGGTCGAGGAGGAGGAGGACGCCCTCTTCCAGGTCCCCTCTCCAAACCACTGTGCTCAGGACACGCCCAGGAGCGCACGGCAGCCGCCTTTCAGGAGAAGGGAGGGGTCTGAGAAAGGACAGCTGCAGGTCCATAAACAGGGGCCCTGGCCACAGCATCACCGTGAGTCACCTGGCCACAGCATCCAGGGTCCCTCATGGCTCCTCCTCTTAATTCTCTTCCACCTCCGGGCCCGACCCACCGCTGTCCTTCTGATGGGATGGCGCTCGTGTTTGGCGGCTGAGGGAGCATTTGGGGGACACAGGGGTGACGCCCTGAGACCCCGGGTCCCTCTTCTCGGGCGCTCGGTTTCTCACGCTCTGTGGCCCAGCGCTCCGGGAGTGCAGAAGTGTCCATTAAACATTGATTCCTGCTCCCCGGACCTTGGCGCCGGGCTCCAAGTTGCTCAGCCTCCAAGTCACTTGACCGATTAGCTCTCTGTAAACAGACTGTGGAAGAACCTCCCACTTGACCAAGACTGACGCCAAACCAAGACCCGCCATGGAGGCCTGGCTCGTGACACGAAAACACCGTCAACCATCCATCAGCACAACGGCTTATTGGGGTTCAGTGTCAATCAGCTTTTCAAAAATCGCTAGCTGATAACTAGTCTAGACAACCATGTGACCTTGCCCATCAGTGACCACAAAGCACTAAGAGGAGCGGGGCAGTGATTCCGAGAGACAGTCTGAGCCAGCGCACTAAGGACTCCGCTGTGGTTAAGTGCTTAATCCCGTGGACGAAGGAAGCACCCAGACGGCTCTGTACTCTTACTCCCTCCTCAGCACGAGAGGGACCAAGGGATGTGCAGGAGGTGCTGAGAAAAGGCCAATGAGGCCGCCTTACAGACACACAGAACAGCTTTCAGCACGAAGCCCGTGGAAGCAAAGGACGACCCAGATATGAAGAAAGGGCCCTTCACACAGAGCACTCGGGAGTGGGCACCTCCACGTCCAGGCCCAAAGGCAGCGGGGCAGGATGCCCGGGGGCGAGGGGAGCAGAGCTTCCCGGGGGGCTGGGAGTCTATCTGGCTCTCTAGCAGGTCCCAAGCGGGAATGGGAACAAAATATGGTGGTCGGTGACTAACACGACCTTTCTGGGCTGGTGGCTGCAGTGGTGTGGCTCAGAGCTCCGAGGTGGGGCCTGGTCTGGCCCTTATGCCTCACCACTGAGGGCCCTATGCCTCTCCAAATACTTTCATTCACGGGGGAGAATGACCTTTAAACCTTCCGAGCTAATTCAAACATACAGAAAACTACCAAGTATAGAAATGAACCATCCAGATTTAATGAATGTTCACATTTTTGTCATGTTTGCAGCCAATGAATTTTTTCAGAAATAAATTAAAAACACAGATTTTTAATAAGCTTTTTGAAAGTATTCACCTCCTCCTTCTTTTTAAAGTTTTGGGCAGTGTGTGAGCAGAGGGAGAAGAACACCGTCTGTCTAATCCTAGGGGCAGGGCTGTCTCCAGTGACGTCTAGTTCCTAAGAGAACAAAGGTGCTCGGGGCTCAGCCAGCAAACACCACTTCAGGCTTCCAGGAGCAGCTCCCTGCTCCTCCTCAAACCTGCTTCTGCGCCAATCAGTGGAAAGCACACCTGTTGGAACCACACACTGGAAAGTGCTGTCTCTTTCCAGCATCCACTGGGGAGGTGGAGGAGGGAAAACCGTGCTCCGTGGAGACCTCCACAGAGATCCACCGGCTGCTCGGGCAGCACGCCCTCTGCCAGGTCTCTGAGCCACCTGACAACTCTGTCGGGCAGGGTGCCGGGACAAAGTCCTTACAGACGAGTCAAGTCTGTCCCACAAGCAGATGCTCCACGGGCGCCTCTCCCTGGTACAAACGCCAGCCCCATGATATTTGCACGCTTGTTTCAACCTGGCTTTACTCCATATAGATTCGCACTGTTCCGACTTTTCCTTTGACTCGGTTATAACATCTGGTTCCCTCACTATGAGTAAAATAAAATCTTAAACGTGTTTGTTTACACCAACACGAGAGCCATGGTTCTACCTTTTCTGAAAATTACCTTTTAATGGGGAGAGAATATTCCATACTTTGGAACCCTGACGCTCAGTGAAGCTGGATACGGTCCTGGGGTTTGAATAATCCGATTTAGGCCTGGCCTGAAGCTTCCAGAGACTCTCTGGTGCAGCCCATATGATCAGGACGAGGAATGTTCCAGAAAACATCAAAACCAGAACCATTTCAACAGCTGACTTATCACCCAGCCAAACCAAAGAAACTATAAGAAAAAAGCAAAACAAAAAGGATACAATTTGGCATTTTTCTTTCTTTTTTTTTTAAAGATTGGCACCTGAGCTAACAACTGTTGCCAATCTTCTTTTTTTTTTTTTCCTTTCTGCTTTTTCTCCCCAAATCCCCCCAGTATATAGTTGTATATTTCAGTTGTGGGCACGTGGGATGCCACCTCAGCGTGGCCTGATGAGTGGTGCCATGTCCACACCCAGGATTCGAACCAGCGAAACCCTGGGCCGCCACAGCAGAGCACACGAACTTAACCACTCGGCCACGGGGCTGGCCCCACGGCATCTTTCTAATAAATGTTATGGCTTCCCTTCTTCACTGCCCCTGGATCTCAGGTCGACGATACAAGCTTTGTGCCTGGTTCATCCACAGGCTCCCCCGTCGGTCACAGGCACAGTGAGAGGGTCCCACAGGGCTCACCTCCACCTGGCAGCTGCTGAGGTCACACCTGCCCCGGGTATTCACAGCTCCAGGCCCTTCTCAGGAAATGGGAGCCGACCTCGCCTGGCCTCGCCTCCCTTCCTAACGCACGGCCACAGGAAAGAGCGACAAAGCCTCTGCTTCTGGGATGGCAAATGCTTTCATCTCTAGACTTCCCAAACCGGAATTAACTTCCTACTTTGGGTGTGTTGGTTCTTCCTCCTCTGGGGCCGGAATCCGCAGCATGACTGTAAAACCTCACGCGAACTGTGGGCAGTTCCTGCCTCCAGCAACTCTGCTCGAAGTTCCAGAAAGTGGATTTAATCACAGGCTAAAAAGCAGGGCACAGCCAGCCCCTCAGAGAAAAGTGTGCCAAGAAGGAAGCAAACCCAGCTCTGACACGCACGCTGACCGCAGGAAGGACGCAGGGGTGAAGGGATGCAGGCCAGGCTCTGTTCAACACGGCAGGACAACCACCAAAAAAAGCCCCTTTCTCGCCTCCCCTCTTTCTGTGATTGGAGTGTGCAGACACCACTCGCTGCCTCCACAGCCTCAAACCTCAGGTGTTCAAACACTCGGAGCAACTGAGGCGCCCCCATAAAGCCAGACGAAGACAAGCTTCGGGTGCTTCCTCTCCCACTGACAGAGGCTAAAGAATGGGGCAGCTTTAAACACAAGCCCCGCCACATGCGCCCCTCTTCTAGACAAAGCATCGCGAAGAGCAAACAGTTCCAACAGGATCCTAACACAATCACGTGTCAGACAGACCTATTTCCCCCATGAACGAAATGCAGGGACGTCACAGAAGCCCGGGGCAGGAGGGGGCCCATGGTCCACGCGGTGCCAACTACATGTTTCAGAGCGGAAATCTCGGAGCAGACCTGGCCGTAAGCTGCCTGGAGTCAGCTCACTTCCGCCATGGCCTGGGTCCGGCCATCAGGGCTCTTTGATGCCACCTAGAAGGGGAGTTAACCCATTTCATTCAGCAATGGGGTGATCTTACGTATTTCTCACCTCTGAGCGTGGATCACGGGCGTGCGTCCTTCAAGGTCAATAGCACAATAATAACATTGAAAAACAATACGCCACCAACAAGGAGCTTTTCCATATACGTCTCCATTTCATAACAATTCTCCAGGAATTAAAAAATGAAGGCTCAGAGGCTCAGTGACCTGCCCAAGGGCACTCAGCACACAAGTCAAGGACCAGGCCTTGAAGTAAGCTGTGGGCTGAGAAACTGAGGCACACAGAAAGTTCAGTTAGGTCTCTAACCCAAAGTCAGGCAGATGCGTCCTGAGAGGACGGTCGGATCTTCTCCGGTTCCTGACTCCCAGACACTCACGGGGATGTGCATGCCGGGTACCCCCCTCAAACGAAGAGCAGAGCTCTCACAGCGCTCAGATCCCGGCCCCCGAGTCTCCTGCCGCTCTGCAGTTCACGAAACGGAAGGAGACGGGCGGCTGCTTGTAACTCTGGCCTCGCACGCCAGTCACGCTCTTCTCGGACTTGGCAGAGCTGATGCTGTTTGGCTGTCTGACAGACAGAGGGTCGAGACAAGAAAAAGTTTAAACAAAGACAAAAGAACATTCACTTAGACCTTGCCCAGAAATCCAGCGATTTTCAAACTCTGTGGGGTAAGCAATACATCTCGGCACATTTTAAATCAATCCTGATCAGCGCACACACGTCAACACAGAAGAGAAACCCGCTTAGATGCTGCTCTCTCACACCTGCTCTGAACTCGCACCGCTCACTGAGCTGCGACCTGAGGTTTGAAAAAGACCACTCACATCACTGCTGTGCCCTTTGGGGGTTGGGTTTTTTGTGAGATGGGTGCAGATGACCACATGTCTACAATCCTAGATCAGGATGTCAGCCTCCCTAAGGGTCCTCGACTGAAATAATTTCTGGAATAGGATCAAATTTCTCCCAAAGTATCATCACCTCCCACTTCTCCAAACTACGATGCACAGAGAGACAAGACAGCTCTCTTTGTAATGGCATCACTTGGGGACAGTCGTGGTCTCTCACATCTGAGCCTCGAGGCACAAGAAGCCTGGATTAAGACTCCTGACTTCTGGGGCTGGCCATGTGGCCAAGTGGTTAAGTTCGCATGCTCTGCTTCAGTGGCCCAGGGTTTCACTGGTTTGGATCCTGGGTGCAGACATGGCACCGCTCATCAGGCCATGCTGAGGTGGCATGCCACATGCCACAACTAGAAGGACCCACAAGTAAAAAATATACAACTATGTACTGGGGCAATTCGGGGGCGGGGGGGAAGGATTGGCAAGAGTTGTTAGCTCGGGTGCTAATCTTTAAAAAAAAAAAAAAAGACTTCTGACTTCTAAGTTTACAACAGACCACAGAGGACACCTTGCAGGTGCCAGCAGTTTTTAAAGTAAAGGAGAATCCTAGCGCCAGAGCCCAGTGAAATCGGCTTTCATGAAAGTTCTGTTGAGCAAGGAATCCCGTGGGCACTGCTGTGCGGGCAGTGCCCGGAAGCCCGCAGCCCTCAGTCTTGGACACGCTACATCCTCTCAGGGGGCTGGGGGCTCTAGGTCTCTGAAGAGAGCGGCAGGAGAAACGACCGGACGAGGACTGCCTTTGAGAGTCTGCTTTTCCTCGTGCTCTCATGCATCTAACCTACAACGAGGAAGATTAGTTATATCTTCCCAAGAGACGTTATTAACACTCTTTATAAATCTCTGTATTTCAAGGGTATTCACACCTTGCTACTGAGCCGGACAAACCACAGATAATATGTCCAAACTACAAATGCAAAGTTATTTCAAGTATTTAATTTTAAGCCTATAAACTGTCAAAATAAATAAACCTACTGACCCGTTTCTCTCAGCGATGGTGCCCTAGACCAAGCAGGAATGTCAACGGGTCATTCCCATCCTGTCGGCTCTGACACGTACACAGGTAAGAAAGTTCACCATCGGGGGCAGAGAAGGAACTTCAGAGGACAGACATCTGACATGCGCTCAGCCAGCTCCCCTTCCCGTTCACGGAGACCCACACGATGCAGGACACTCTGCTGAGAGCTATGGAGGAGAAGGGCGCACGTCCCCTGCTCTGCTGGGCATCTCTCTTCAGGGAGGGAAAGAGGAGCTGAACCAGGAAAGAAACGGGGTGATCTGTGGAGGCTGGTATGGCACCGATGGGGGAAAATGCACTGAACTGGAGAACTTGTAAACATCTTGTACCCCCCAGACTCCAGCACTGGCCCTGAGCCCCCAGCTGACTTTGAAAAACCTCTCTGTGGCTGTGATGTCTTCCAGTGCCCCCTCCACCTGGGCCCCTGAAACCTCCCTCTCGCCCCCGGGCAATAAGACCTCCCCTGGGGAGCACGGCCAGGGTGGAGAAGAGAAGGCTGTGGGATCTGCACAAGCCCCTAAAGGGGGCACAGCTCCACCCCAGCACGTCACCTACAGAAGAGGACTTCGCCGTGCAAGTGTATCTAACGTGGGCTGCTGTGACCCGGAGGGCTGTGTGGACGTGAACAACTCACTCCCACCGCAGGCTGAACACAGGTGACGATGCCCAAGAAGGACTAGTTAACCCACAGTGCTGTGTGCCCCTCTCCGGGCCTTCCAAGGACCCCGAGTGGACCAGCAGGTCTGCAGGGAGCTAACCTACAAAGCACCACAGTCACCAGGAGCTCGGAGCACACCTTCACCCGTTTGTTCACGGGAGCGGGAGGGAGTGACCAGAACTTGCTGGTCACCTGCTCCAAGCAGGCAAGAAGCCAGTGGACCGTACAGGGCTCCAGACACAAAGACTGCATGGGAGGAAGGCAGGCACCACACAGCGGGCTCAGTCAACAAAGGCATGAGGTCCAAGGTACACACACCAACTGTCTTCTCTGCCTCAGATGAAGCTGTAAGTAGATCGAGGCGGTGCTGCAGTCGGAGGCCCGCCGTGCAACTTGTGGGAGACCCGTTGCTTAGGGCCAACTCCAGAGGGCAGCGAAGCGGATTACAGTCCGCAGCTCTATTCTGGGGGGAGGGGCATGGTGCATAGCCCCCCACCTCCTCAGAACCAGGGAGGCAATGAGAAAGTGTGCCGACATGCTCCCAGGGGAACAGGGAGGAGAGGAAGGGGAACTCGGAGGGCACCGCACAGACCTCCGTGTTCCTGGGGATCACAAGATGTTCCGCCAAGACGCAGGTGAACGTGGGTCAAGCCTTTGCCTGCGGGGCCCCCAAGGCTACGTGAGAGGCCCTCGGGGTTTCCCTAGAGAAATACTTGCAAATCATGTACCCAGTAAGGGACTGGCGCCTGGGACAAGGAAAGGACTGTCACCACTCAGATAAATAAGAAGAGCCTGAATAGACATTTCTCCAAAGACCTACACACGGCCAACAGCACGTGCAAAGACGCTCAAAATCAACACCCATCGGCAGATGCAAATCGAACTCTGGCCAAGTGGAAGAAGCCAGCCACACAGATACTATGTGACTCCGTTCATACAACACGTCCAGAACAGGCAAATCCAGACACCAGGAGTAGGCTTGTGGCTGCCAGGGCTGGTGGGGGAGTGATGGCTAACGGGACGGGTTTCCTTGGGATGATGAAAATGTTTCAAGATTAGATTACGGTGATGGTTCCATAATTTGGTAAATGTACTAAACCCACTGAATGTACTCTTTAAACAGGTGGGTTTTATGATATATAAGTTATATCTCAACAAAGCTTTGGTTGGCCGTCTCTGCACAGGTGCATGGGGACCCAGGCACGGCTCCCCACCTGCTTCGGCGTCAGGACGGCTGCCCTCCTCCCGCGCAGCACAGCGCCCCCACACCTTGCTGAGCTCCTTCCACCCTCCTGCCCTCTCACCAGTGAGGCACAGGATTTACCAGAACGCAGGATTCTCTCCATTTCAAGGAAAACGAATAACATTTTCAAGGTTCAGTCTTTAATATTTAGCATTTCCTAATGGATATAGAGTTGAATCCAATGTGTTTCCAAAGGACTCTGCGTAACAACAGTTAGAAACTCGGAAAGAAGAGGTTACGCCTGAAGGACGGGGGACACACAGCTGGAGCAGTCACCACACCCCACGCCCTGGACGTGAACCACAGAAAATTCTCGCTTCCTGGCCTATGCAGTGGCCACCAATTGCTTCAGACGCGAGCACCATGCTCCTGCCGATCTGCAGAGCTGGGCAGTCAGGAGGAGCGAGCGGGACCTCTGGACGTCTCCGGTGCATTCTCCCCACTCTGCCAGCCAGGAAGGACAATCCACTCCAAATTCAGGATTCAACCAGAAAATGGCTGAATTACCGAAAGCGACCAAGTTTCAGCAGAGGCTCTGCCATTGCCTTTACCAGGATGCGGCTCAGGCTGCTCGGCGTTAACATCAGGAAGCAGACAAGGACAACGGAGGTTTTTAAAAATAATGCTGAAAATCAGTTTGAGCCAGTGTTAGTCACCTAATGGAAGTTTTGAATTTCAGCTGAAACAGACAAAACCTATTAGCTGATTACACTGTGGGCCCGGAACACGGCTCGTAATCCAGCCTCAAATGAGCAGATCGATCTTGTAGTGGTGGTTCCTCCTAACGACCATCCTTCACGTTGACAGGGATCCGATGACAAGGCAATGCCGCTTCTGGAGTCTGTTTATAGCTCTAAAAGGCAACATTTCCTGTCTGCCAGGTAAGAAGATAATAGAGGGCTCCGGTGTTTCTAATGACAGCCACTGTTCTGGTTCACGTTTCCACAAGCAGTGCCAGCATTCTCCCCTTGAAGACGACAGGGGTGCTGGCTCCTCACCCCCCCAGCTGCGTCCCACACGGCTGTCTGTGCCCAGGTGGTCTTCACTCCTGCTTTCGTGAGCCTCACTCATGTGCGATAATTAAAATAATGCTCCCCAAGTGGAACATCCGTGTTTAAAGTGTGCGACGAGAACCAAGTCCTTTGTCGTGAGCAAGGTCTGGACCTCAAGGCTCTGTGGCCTCCACACAAGGCAGAAACGCAGGTGACCCCCTTCCGTTCTCAGTGGACCAGAGCCCTTGGCATCCACTGGGGCAGTGCACTCTCCCAGACTAACCCGGGGTATTTACGAGGCTCCCAGTGGCATTTTTCTGCCATGAACATAGTTTTAAGCACAAAATCATTTGGAGCACAAGAGCACCAGTGATGGTCCACCTCATTTGGAAACACCGACCATCTGCAGCATGTGAAACACCAGCTGACCTAAACCGCAATTTACTGAGTCCAGAATGGAAATGAAAATATAAATTCTGACCACAGAGGACCTTTAGCCTACGCTGGACTCGCCGAATCCCGACAGGTCGCAGAAGTAGAACGAGACCCTGCGCTTCATCACAGTTCCCGTGGGAGCGTGCAGAGGTTGGAGAAACTGCAGAGACGGGGAGCTGCCGGGACGAGCAAGCCCTGAAAACCGGCTCCGGAGCCCCTGGGAGACGCAACAGGAGAAAAACATGCCGATGTCGTCCAACTCACCCTCCATGTCTGACAAAAGTAAGTTTCCAGACGAGGCGGCGTCTGAAGAAGCCTCCATGTTCACTACACCACGGGTCTAACCTGACGTGGGAAAAACACGTGGACATGGCAGGGACGTGACCAAAAGGACCAGGCTGCCATCTGGTTTCCCACTGTGGCTCTGAGTGACTCCCTAAACGCACTTCATGCCTGCATTTGCAGAAATGGAGACATCCCCGCCTCCACCACAGGGTTATCAGGAGGGTGCAAAATCCACACGGCCGGGAAGGCAGCTTCCCAGTAAACGCGTGCAGGCAAATCACCTGTCTCCCCCCACTTGTGTGCTATGGGGCTCAGCTCACCCAGGAAACCAGGGGCCGGGGGATTCAGCGTCCCTGCCTGAAGGAGGGGTGGCACCAAGCCCAGGCCCGGAGATGGATGCAGGGCCTCGGGAGGGGTCCCTGTGAGGGGAGTTCCCAAGTCAAAAGTCAGAGAACCAGGCGCCCATCAGTGAGAGTCAACAACTGCAATCTTAGGGGGAGCAGACAGATGGGCCAAAGTGAGTGACCAGGTGGCCAAACGAGAGCATTCTAAGAGGGGAGCCGAGGGTCACAAGTCTCAGGAGGCCTCTAGGAAGAGCCACGAGCCTAGGTATCAGAAGGAGAGCCCAGCTCCCTGCCCCAGAGGTCAGAGAGAATGCAGCTCGGCCTGGGCCACAGAGGAAAGCATAACGTGGAGGCCGCGATGACCAACTCCAGCCCCCTCAGCAAGGACGCAGGCCACTGCTGCCCGGCGCCATGAGCTCTTCCCCCCGAGAGAAAAAGCAGGGAATCCTGAGTCACCAATAAAACAACTAGTGTCCTTCTGTGAGCCAGAGGCCAAGGGACCCCAGGGCCCACCACACAGTGCCTGGGCCCCTCAGAGCTTCGGAAGGGTAGACGGAGGTTGGAGGCCCGCTGTCCCTGTGCTGGCGCTGTTTATGAAGAACGGGGATGCATGGGAAGATTCGGAAGACCAGGTACACAGGGGAGTGGGGTGGGCAGGCTGTCGGGGCCCCATCCCGCTCCTACACCTGCCCCGACCAGCCAGCCTCACGCAAAGCTGTTCTGCTCCTCTCCAGACACCCCCAGGACACACCACTCGCTATGACAGAAGTGCACCCCGGTGTGTCCCCGGCTGTTACAATTGCACCCCGCCTCAGCAGCTTCTCGCTGGTACAAGATGGATGAAGACACTGGAACACCGACAATCTCAAGAAATTTCGCCCAAGCACAGGGCTCAGCAGAAAACACTGCAAGCAGGACAGCGGGCAAAGATCCCTGAGCAGGAGAGACGCTCCAAGAACCAGGCTCCTGACCCCCAGCTCTTCATAAGGTGATAGACACACTTACCCGCGAGGCTGCCAGCAAACTGCGTGACGCCTCCACTTCCTTCCCACCACTGAGTCTCCCCTCCTAGGGGTGAATTAGCCAGAAAACTAAGCAGACACCCAATTCGCAAACAAAAACACATTGAAATGCATGTAGGCTTTTAACAGCTGAAATTATATACCTTCAAGTGCACCGCGGGCGTGTTTTCTAAATATTGAATATCTACCCGATGAAGTCAATGCAGGACGGAGTCAGGAGTCACAGCGCGCGGTTCAGGGAAAAGGCCGACAAACCGGGTAACAACAGACACAGAGCAGCCTCCGAACCTGCGGCTCAGCTGGCGGGCGGCAGTCTGGAGCAGGCTGCCTGAAAGCCGGCACGAACCTCTGGAACCCGGACGCGAAGATTCTGAAAGGTTTGGGGAGATAACCGCATTGGCACATGAGGCCATCCCCGCGTCACCCAGCCCCACAAAGGTCTGTGCCTTGAGGCTGGGAAGGGGACCTCAGACCTGTGGCTGTGCCGACAGATGCAGAAACCAGGGGTGAGGGCAGAGCAGTGGCTGGAGGGGGTCCCCACGTTGTCCGACTGTGGCCCCCATCATGGGGCTGTGTGGGCGGGCCGGCCAAGGCCAAAATGAAGGGAACACAGCGATGAGGGGGGCAGATGGGGCAGAGAGGGGCAGTCCCAAAGAGCAAACCGGTGCCTGGACACCCTTCGGAAGAAAGGACAGACTCAGGACACAGCCCCCGAGGCCACGGGGCCACCCCAAAGCCACCAGAGCAGAAGGGGCTGGCAGTCGGGCAAAATCCTGCCAGAGTCAAGGTTCATTTTATTAACATATGAAAAGAGCCTGTGAAACATTTCCAGGCTGAGAATTCCCTGGGTTTCTAACGGATACTAACAGAAGACAAATGCTCTGTGCTCAGGACCGTGCTTGGTCGCTGCCCCAGGTGGGGGCTCCGGCCCCTTGTCCCCACGCTCAGCTACTTTCCACGCCAGGCGCCTGGGGGCAGATCTGGCACTGGGTGCTCCTCATTTTGCATCTTACCACCCCCGGCTGTCCTTCTGCCATCAAACTTCCCTCCTAACAAACAAACAACCGGGAGTCTGAACTGACCACCCGTCCCAGGACAGGAGAGGCCCCGCCCTGCGGGCATCCAGGAGCAGGTTTCATGGCTGTCACTCTGTCTCTGCCCCCCGTCACCACAGTCCCATGGAAATGAAGAGTCTGAGCCACCAGCTTCATCTCCATGCCCGGCGCACGGCCCAGCTCTCAGCTCCACCGAGATGGGGCGGGACGCCCATTGAGGTGCACGAGGACAGACGCTGTCACAGGGTCCAGAAGGACAGGCAGATGCACAGAGGGCTGTGCAACATGACCAAACCCTCCCCGAGCACAAGACGTTATGAGGCTCAACGTGAGGTCCCAGGTGACCCTCGGCCCAGCACCCCTCGTCCTCACGCGTCCTCCACGAAGGGACCCATTTAGCCTAATGCTGGCCAATGAAGGACACTTCTGTGACCAATCCTCGCCAGGGTGCGCGATGTCTCCGCCGGCCCCAGCCAGGGGAGCAGGAAGGCATCCTCAGCACAGCAGGTGAGCCGCGAACCCAGGAATCCAGACGCGAGTGCTGAGAGCTGGCTCCCCGTGCCAATGCCACACCTGACCCTCAACAGAGACACGGCTGCCTCTGTTATCTCCCGTGCCACAGCCCCAAACTGAGCTCACAAGATCCCAGCATCAGCAGTGTCACCATTGTCATCGCCGACCAAGTCACTGAAAAGGGCACCAGCTTTTTATTACCAGATAGGATTAAGGAGCAAACATCTTCAGGGCAAGAGACGAGGGCCAGCTGTGCGCACGTTCTTAACGGCTACTTACACGAACACATCAGAACCGTGACTTCTGAGCTGGGACGGAGCAGACGCAGACACGGCAGGAACCTGGGGGTTTGCCATCAGCTCCCCATTTCGCAGCTCAGGCTGGCCGTCCCCAGCCACCCCTCTAGACTCTGCCGACCCCACCACGCTCCCGTCAGCTGGGTCGTTTCCTTCACGAGTCGGTGGAATTATCCCCACGAGGATCATTTGCTCAGGCGATTACCACCGTGCCCCTCGCCCCAGGAGCTTGTGGGGCGGGAACCATCTCCTTTAGCCACCACGCGATACCCCACACCTCCCACAATGCCTGGTGCGCAGGAAGCACCAGCAAGTCCTCGCTGAATAAACAGATCAGTGAGAGAAGCAGCAAGGAAGGTGGGGGAGCTGTGCCTGCGGCCAGGCCATTGCCACAGAAGACACAGCTCAGGCCTCGGTGAGGAAACGCACATTTAAAAGTCCTCCCCCAAACCCTAAATGGTGGAGTGTCCGGAATTTGACAGCCAAGGAACAAAGGCTCGGCGAGTCCAGTGAAACCATGTCCCTGCTGGGCCCTCCAGCGGGGAGGGTAGCGCCCGATATGCCCCCTTCCTGACGGGTGCTCACAACGAAAGGCCCTCAGCTCCCTCAGAGCACACGGCCCACTCCGGAGACCAGCGTGTCCTCAGGACACCATAACTAAACGTTTCTGCCCGGGTTTGAAGTTCACTTAAGGAACGTCAGTACTTTCCTCTTCTTTCTTCAGGCCACCCCTTGATCCTGACTGTGTCATGAAACACTCTCAGAGACAGACTCGTCAGACAAAGGCGAGGAGGCCAAACCACGCGGGGTGATGGGAGGAATGCAGAGCAGAGCAGACAGTGGCCCCGGGCAGGCTCTCTCCCCGCCAGGCTGAGGCCAGCCTGCACAGGAGACCAGAAGGGTCAGGGGGAGAAGCTTCGAGAACACGAAGCCGCAGGTTTGAAGGAGGTACAGTCAGCCACCGACACACCCTCTGTGGGAGGCGGGGCTACGATGTCACCTCACCGAGAGGCCTACAGGGCGCAGGTGACACAGCGCTGCCCGCCGCTCCTCAGGGACTTCTGATGGCTCCGATAGGCCCGTGGAGGCAGCTGTGTGGCCGGCAAAAGACGACAAACGCAAAACAGAACGGCTCCCAGGCCTGAGCTCTGACAGCCTGCTGGGCCGGGACGAGGATGCGAGCCAGTGTCTGGGCCGGCACTGTCTGGCGACGCTCTCGCAGCAAACGGGGACCACCTCGTTCCTGGTCAGTTGGTCCACAGGGACACCAGCAGCAACAGCAGGAGTCGTTACGGATGCTGGTGGTCCATGAGCTGACGCAGCAGCATCCTCGCAACCAGCCTCCCACAGTGCATCTCCTCAGCAGGTCCCAACTCGCCTAGAGGAGATTCTCTAGGACGCAGATGAGAGGCAGGACCTGGAGGGAAGTTCACCTGAGCAGGGGGTCCTGCTGTGGGTCCCAGGCCCACTGCTGGGTCTCCCTACAGGGCCCCGCTCCCAGAACGCCGCCTGAGGGACAGCGGGTTAGACGGGGCTTGCGGGTCTGCTGCCTTCTCTTGGGCGAAGCCGCCGGGACCCAAGTGTCCCACACAGGCCTCCCGCCCATAGGACTAGAACACGCACAATGCACAGGAATGGGGGCGGGGAACAGGCCAGCACCCGGCTGCAGCAAGGGGCCCCTGCCCACCGCTCTCTCCTGGGCCCCCGCGCGCAGCCTCCATGGGGAGCAGGGGCGTGCACTGCCTGGCCAGCCTCCTGCCCAGGCCCCCCATGTGCTAAGTGACCCAAGGCCAGGGTGAAGCATGTCTCTCTCCTGACGGAGGCCGACCCTGACCCTCAGCACGGCTCTGGAGCTACAGCCCTGCTGGATGCCCTCAGACCCACTTTAATAAGACCCTTGGCTGGGGTGGGGCTGGCCTGCGTTCTGAAGGAAAAGGGGTGAGCCACAGCCCGGCACTGGATCACCTCCTGGATAAAAGGGGGGCACAGGCAGCGAGGCCGGGCAGAGCTGCGCTGTCGTGAGGAGTGGCCGGCAAGGGTGGGTGTGGCAGTGGGACCACCGGTGGGCCAAGGCCTGTCTTTGGAGGGCGGCCAGGGTGGGCGTGCTTGTCTCCCCACGCACCCAGGCTCGCATCCCCCGCCCCAGCATCCAGGCCTCAACCTCTCCGCGAGGCGCTGTGTTGCAGGGCGGGAGGACGCGGCCCAGGCCGGCATGGGTCAGCCACTGAAGGCTCGGGGGGGGGTGGGGAGAGCGGCACCCATCGGACATGCCCCCCTCCTCCCCTCGGCTCTCAGGTGGGCAAAGAGAAGACGAGTCTTCGGAGCGTGTGTCTTCCAGGTCTCCACGGTGAGTCGCTGCAGCGAGACCCAACAATCAGAGCCCCGGGCATCGTCCTGGCTGCTGACGCACGTCCTGGCAGTTTCCTAACCGAGGTTTTGGCTGCAACGTGCCAGGTCGCACATCCTGGCGACTGCCGTTCACTCCGTCAGGAGCACCTGCAGCAGCCTCAGGGCCCAGCACGGAGCCCCCCGCCAAGAGAGGCTACCACTCCCTTGCGGGTGAAGCCACAAATGGGCCCCGGCGGTGGCATTCCACACCAGTGCAGAGGCTGGCCTGGACCAGGACAGTGATAAAATCACCGATCTTGCACAATAAACAGCAGGCTGTAAAGATGCCATATGAAAATGCCTCTGGGACCCACCCTCATCAGCAGGTCCTTTAACGTGACCTAAATTCTTCATGTTTCCACCCCGTTTGCACCAACCTCCCTGGCCCCGAACATACACACAAGCATGTGAGGGAACATACAAACCCCTGAATCACAGGGACTTCAGCCACACAGCCTGGGGGCTTAGGGTGTCACACAGCCTCCAGGGCCGTTCCTTCAATGCTTATCCCTGGGGTGGGTTATCAGCCAACATACGAGTCAAGCTGCTCAGAGAGGCCCCGTCTGGGGCCGGCCAGGTGGCAGGAGGGGCGGAGAGTGTGCCCACCTGTGCTGCAGCATGGTCCAGGGCAGAGCTCTCCCTGCGTCCGGCTCTGCTCATCCCAGGGAGCACTTCTCCACCCTGCAGACCTGTCACCCCCTTCCCTTAACAAACACTTCCTAATATCCCGCCCCTATCAGGCTCATGAGGAATAAGCCCTAACCCTTCCAATAACTTCTACAAACCACCATGAAGCCGTTTCTAAAGGAAAGACGGAAGCGACACAAGTTATGATGATCACACACGCATTTCAGCCTGTAGGGCACCGGCACGGCTCCACCTGCAACTTCAAGAGTGACGTCACCAGGAATGCACAGCTACGACCACACCCCAGGCCTTCGTCATGTACAACCGCACACTGATACCCTGGG